>NW_011948415.1:8392661-8419957 GCF_000503995.2 Ceratosolen solmsi marchali
CCAACCCTCCCCCCCCCCCCCCTGCCCCGACTCTCGAAGGAAATCCATCGAATGCTCGACTCTTACCACCGCGATCAATTATAAATTATTTCCACAAACAGCCGCCGATCCTTCATTCGCAGGATAAAGCCATCGAAAGCACGCGCTTCCACGAGCCAAGAATATTTTATTGGACAAACGGCACAGAAGGCTAACGCGTTGGACAGGCGGATGCGCTCGCCTCTTCAGCCACCAAACGCCCAGACTCCTCTCTGGAAATGCCGTTTTCAATACACGAGGCGCACAATACATCCCGCATGATAGACATACTCGTGTCTCCGTGGCGCGTAACGAGCCCGACGACGGCACGCCACTCGTTATAATCCGCGCTTGGTATACGCGATCCGCCGATGCTGGAAGGGAGCAATCGGACCAGATGAGATAAATTGAAAAATAGCGGCTGACTCGGAAATCGATGCCTGAAGAATGAGCGGGGCTGCTGGGACTTTCAGGAGTGACTGCAAAGGGCGTTGATTATTTTTATTTGTATTTTGTAGATTGTACACTCGAGTGCGGCCAACGCGCAGCCACAATGTCAGTGATAGGCGGTCGGGACAGATAATGACGAGTCGCGCCTCTCTGCAGGGAATACAAACGAATATGCCACGATGTCACACCTCTCAATGGCTCTCGTTCGCTCCACTTTCTCTATCGCCTGTCGCCCTCCCTCGTAGTATTGCTCGCAGCATCCCTCGCAGCCTCCCTCGCAACCCTCAATGAATCTCGACACTTCTACAATAATGCCAGCGCGATGAACCCCTTCTTTTTAATGGGAAATAACGGTCCGAGAACTTCCTCGCCACTCCAGCACTGCTGCAACGCTGTTGTTTCTATTTTTACTTTTTCCTTTTTCTTCAATTTTTTGCTCTCTCTCTCTCTCTCTCTCTCTCTCTCTCTCTCTCTCTTTCTCGATCTATATTTTTTATTTGTTTCTCTTGCTTTTTAGTTTTTCTTTTTTTTTTTGCTTTTGACCTATTACTCTTCGTCTTCCTTTTTTTTGTTTGCTTAATGCTTACCCGGACGCGCGCCACTGGCTACAAACGGGCTCTTTCGGCACTTCCCTCAAGTTCTTTAATCTTTACCGTGGATAACAATTCTGTTCTTTTCTTTTTTTTCCATTCGTTCTTCCGCATTGATATCCGTACCCATCTATTACACAGCCGCGTGGTGCGTAATCTTGAGTAACAACAACGATTCGAACCTGATACATTTCATAAACGAAATGAATGCAAAGCTACCGATCCACCATCCACCTTTTCCATAATACACCAGAACGAGTGTTTTTTAAGGTTCGTACATTGATTCATTTTTCACTCATTTTATGGCCTTCCTCGTGCGACTAGTTTTATTTCCAAATTTGCATAAGCACCCACTACCATTCACATTTCATATATTAGGCAATTTATGGATTTTTCAAGCGACGCGCGAAACAAGAATAATACATACTAGATATTTTGCCTGATAATATTATTATATCACGATAATCAATAACATAATTTTCATAACGCTCCATTTCATTGAAATAAGCCCTTCGTTTTTTTTAATATTCTTTCAAGAAACGCATTTTTATATTAATAGACTATATAGTCTTCCCTTATAAATATTCGAACGCATCCAAAATAACTAACAAGATCTTTTTTTTCTATTCATTAATGTGCTCGAATAAATTTTTAAATTCAAATATTGTACAATTATTATTTATTCATATGCATATATTATTTAATAACGTGCATACTGGATATTCTAATGAAATATTTAATATACATTAGTATAACTTTGTAGAGCCATACGCCTGCGCTGTGTACGCGTGAGCGTGTATTTAGTGTCTTTTTAAATTTGAATTATAGATACGTTGATATGTAGTAAATAATATATAAATATGCGTGATAAAAACATTGTAATTTTCGCATAAAGTTTATGGACATTGAAATTTTATTAAGATAATGCATTAATTATTCATTAATTGTTATTGAAAGTAATTTTATGATAGAACATGCTTATTCACTTTTTCATTGTTAAATAATATAATATGATGACAATTACGTTAAATCAATTATAATACTCAAAGGTTAAAAGGATCATTAAATTGTTTGCGAGCTTTATTTTTCACGGACATAAAATTAATAAAATCCATTGTTAGAAAAAAAAAATAAATTTTTTAGTAAAAGCTTATAAAAGCGTTAAGGCATGATACTCCAAACTATTGTTACTAGATAATCAACAAATTGTTAGAAATATCATCGTAGAAAAGCTAAGTATAATGTGCATTGAATTGCCGATGTTATGTCTTTATAATATGGATCTTTATTAGATCTAAGTATAACGTATAACGCATAATGTGTAAATAAACGGGATAGACAAAGAACATATAAGGAGAGAGAGCTTTTGAAATTTAGAAATTGTGCATGCTCGAAGGGACGAATCGGATAGAAAACAAGTGGAAGCGAAGTGGAAGAATAAACTCGAAGGAGAAGGGAGAAAAAGAAAGAGAAAGGAAGGCAGCGAAGCGAAAACGGAGTTGAGATCGAAGCGCAGGAAGGGTTGGTTGCGTAAGTGCAGAGAGTCCGGGAACGCGTTCATTGCGCAAAGTCGGAGAATTTTCGACGGACAGACATGGCGCATCGGCTTCAGCTCGTAAACACGTCGTAGCCCAAAGCCATATCGACTGGTATAAGGAGCGCGAGCCGCGTGGGCGTCGGCGGTGGCAGTTACGTTGGCGGGTCTAGCGTCCGATGCGGCTGCCAGTCTCTCACTCTCTCTCTCTCTCTCTCATTGCGCCCCCTCTCACCCTCTCGCGCTCACTCTTTGCACCACCGTAATTACCGCTACCCTTAATTATCTATCCAATTAGCCCCAAGCTATTATGATTAAACCTGTACTGTAAGTTTATAATAACAATTAGGTAGCATCGATCGGACCGAGATACGCTAATTCTCACTCGCCGCGCGTATAATCATTATCGCTCTTCTCACGGCTTCCTGCGATTATTCCCCGCGCTGTCGATCACCGAGCGAAGACGAGTCCCGAGAATCCCCACCTAGGCCAGCAACACTACCCGATCGAATCATCCGCGAGTTTCGCAGAAAAAGCTAGACAGTCGTTAAGCAAGCGGCCGTTTTTCGCGCGAGTGCGGGGGAGTAATAAAGTCAAGCTGTCTGACCGCGCGCTATTCCGTACACTGATCAAACACATCCCGGCGTCGTTAAGCGGCCAAAGCGAGCGTGACACGCAATTAAAGCTGAAATATGACTTTACTTAATTTACCATTGCGCGCTTGACGAAGGGACGTCCACTGCTTGTTGTGTCCTGCTTATGACTTTCTTCGTCGCCACTCTCGCCACTCTCGCCTATCCCCCGCTCGCTTATAAAAATTGCAAATTCGGCTGCTCGGATGCGTAACGGATAATTAAAATTAGCACGATGAGTCACAAAATGAAATCGTAGGAAAAAAAGTCAGCTGCTTCATTCGAGGACGAATAAACGAATCGTTAAAAGGTCGTTAAGATCGTTTTTCAATAATTACTCACAAGCAACGTAGTTTATTAAAGTTTGTACAATTCCACAGAGACGAAAGTATCGACTCATCGCTCACTGCACGGATAAATGATTTTCCTATGACGAAATTATCAGTTTATTAGATGGGAAATATTATTCGGGGCGTATATTGTAACGAACTCTCATCTCGTTTTTTGTTTTTTTTTTTTTTTTATTAAAATTCGCAATTAAATTAGTCACTCGTGCACGAGAAGACAAAATTATATCTCTGACTCTTTAAATTTCTCACGACTAGCCACAAATAATTGAATGGAAAAAAGAATTAGATGGAGTGCCGTGGGTGGGGGGGGGGGGAGAACTATTGAGCGAAAAAAAACGTAAAATTCAGTAAAAAAAAAATTAAATTAAAAGACAATAATTCTGTTTAATAAGTAAGTCCATATGTTGACAGTGCTTTATTATTTTCATCGGAAATACATTTTTAACTTTTGGAAAAAAAATTAAAACTCACTGTTTCTTATATTTAGGAATTTTCTCCTTTAATGACTTAACAATAGCTTGACCACTTTCCTTCGTTGTATCATGTAAGGATTTCCAAAATGCTTCCTCTTCCTTATTATTCTGCAATAAAGGATAAAACACTTGTATAGATACTACGACGGATATATTAAATAAAGCAATTTACCAAATGCTTATGAATGTCTTTGAGTTCAACCTGATCACACATACTTTCCTCTATGATAAATAAAACTAACGACAGTAATATTAATGTATATTTCATTGTAATTGCCAATATCTACAAATAATGTTAGCAAAGAAATGTTCCCAAAGCAGTTGAGTGACTTTGAGGCAACTGCAAGTTTGAAATGAGCGAAACTGCTGAATAAAGGTGATTGTTAAAAAATTTAACAAACACACGGTGTATAAGCTATATACCCATTAAAAGAATCCAGATAATGATACGCTCGTGCGATTAATCGAAAATTCTAATTAAAATATGCAATAATAATGTTTGAAAAATTCGCTCGTAATTTTACGAGGTGAACGTGTACGCATTAAAGCTACTTGACTTTACGAACTGAGTAGACGAGGACAGGACGGACAGGTAAGCGAGCGATCGACAGTGGTCCACAACTTTGACAAAGGTTGGACCATAATGTTCGAGTCTAATATCCAGCAAAAATTAAATGTAAAGAGCAGCTCGGTTACCAATAGTCGGCTAGTAGGATGACGAGGGACAGGGATGGAGAACGGGATGGGAAGGAGTCGCCGCGGCGAAAGAGAAAAGAAGCTGAAAGGGCCTCTGGTTAGCGTATGTAAAGGAGCCGATGTCAGGGCCGACCCCGTTGCGATTCCGCAGGAAGTTAGACAAAACGATATCCCGTGGTCTTCTGAATATTCTGAATCGATTAAGTAATCGATGCCTGCCATCTAAACGTCTGTTCTCGTTCAACGGCCGTTCACTTGTTCATTCGCGGCCGCGAGTAAAGACGCGCGTGTGCGTACTCGCCCCCATATTCCAGTGTGCGTAAAAATAAGAGAGACACAGAGGAAGACAGAGAAAGAGAGAGAGAGAGAGAGAGAGAGAGAGAGAGAGAGAGGCCGGCGCATTCGAGCTCTTGTCGACATGCCGCGGTTATGCCGACGACCCATTCACTCGCTTCTTTCTTTTCATATTCAAATAGTCTATTGACGCTTCAATGAATAATACTCAATGATAAATTTGTGGGCGTATTCAGGGTGGACGGCGAGGGAGGGAAGAAGGGAGAGAGAGAGAGAGAGAGAGAGAGAGAGAGAGAGTAAGTGAGTGAGATTAGAAGAAGAGAATATTTGAATCGAGCGAGAGACCTTGAGATTTGAGAGCTCATATACGTGAATCCAACATGAAGATCGAAAGAGGCGAATATGGTAGAAGAGCGAGTTATTCATGCACAGAATGTAAATACGCTGAAGTCACTTTTTTATTCTCTTTTTCTTACATACACACACACGCACGCACGCACGCACGCACGCACGCACACACACACAATCTCTCTATCACACTCAGTCACTCTCTCACTCCTGTAGCTCTTTTTACTTATATGCACTGGCTAAAGTACCTGCATAGATTTTTTATACAAATGAAGAATTTATTAAAATATATTTTAATAATTAATCCATTTAAGCACATTTCAACGAAAATACTGAAATTAATTTTATATCTTCGTTAAAGAGGTGCATCAAGAAATATGAATATAAAGTCCGTAGGGTATTAATAATAAACTTCTTCCTAATTCATTAATTAGTTTGTTTGATTTGAATATCGTACAATTTATGCTCAATTATAATTTATCGAATCGAATAATTCTTGTTCATATGATATGGTAGATAAAGCAGTAATAGATGTAAAAAATAATCCAATAGAACTGTTGGTAAATAAATTTTAAGAAGATTCGGCCCAATAATATGAAAGAATAAAAATAAATAGAAATTTTTTTTATTAATATATCGGTGCTCTTATCCTACGTATATACGCATATGTACGTGCATATATATAATTACTTAAACTGTGCTGGTTCGTTTCTATAAATGAATAGTTGAAAAATTTTGAAGTGTCCACTTTGTTTTTCTTTTTAACTGAAACAATTCAGAATTAGACCTCTGAATGCATTTCAGTATGAATATGAATAATAATGCATGTGCTATGCAGCAAAACGCAAGTCGTATATAATTCTAGAAGACTGCACATCAGAATGGTAATATGCTGATTCTTATCTAAAATTTCACTTTTATGCAGAATTTTTATTTTACATGGAAACCTCTTTTATAATAATCTCGAAATATGTATTATTTCCTTACCGATGTTTTAATTCTCTGGGTGTTACATTTTTGTTCTTCTACAATTCATCACCAATCAACGCAGTATTAGATGTCAGTAATAATTAAGATCTACGTTTAAATTGATGTCAATGTTGATTGAAAGTGGCATAAAAAAACGAAAAAGAAAAAGAAAAGATTTCTACATAAGGTAGCGTTTGAAAGAAGTTGAGCACAAATTACTTTAATTCATTAGTGATTTTATCTCGAGATAAATAGAATTTTACGTCCCTTTTTATCGACAATATTGTGTATGCTATTAACATTACACTGAGCTATACATTTTCTCAAATCAATTAGAAATTAATTGTAAAATAATAATTAAATTGTAGCTCGATAGTAGAGGTAAATTAAAAAGTCCAAAATTTATTGATTCGTCGTTAAATAAACAATAAACGCAATGCTTATTATAAGCATAATAACATTAGGATAAAAGTTATAAATGAGAAATGTCAGATGTAGGGTAGCGAATGAGAGGGAAACGTTGATTTGGAATTAAATAAAAAACGAAAAATAAAATAAAAGCAACTATGGAGAAACAATTAATGTGGATATATATTCTAACGGGATTAAAAGTTCTATTGATGCAGATTTAATTATTCGACAATGCAAGTGACGCGATTAATCTCACGTAACATTCACTTCGTCTAATTCAATTTAAATTCAAACGCTTTTGTATTGATGTATGCCGTACGCCGTTCTCGCAGCCAAGTCGAGGTAAGAAAGATAAGAAAAATAAAAGAGAAAACGAGAAAAAAATAAGAAAAAAGGGGAAATAGAATAAGAAGGAAAAGGAGCGGGAAAATAATGGTGTATTTAATGATGAAATTTGTTGCAGCTTTCAAATAAATTCAATTGAACTCGTAAAATAAAGACAGTGTAATTATATTACAATAATGCGCATGTGAATTGGGCGGTGGGATCGATCGTAATTAACGATTATGCCGGAATCGGCTTAGTCTGATTCGTGGATGAGAGGAAAGGGGAAGGGGGAAAGCCCTGAGAATAAGTCGAGGCGTCGGCGTCATCGGAACTCGTTATTTCGCACGCAGTGGGAACACGGAGTTCGATTGTAGAAGGCCGACTTAACGTAACCTGGAGTTCGGCTAAACGGATCGCGTAGCTCGGAGCCGAAGAGAGACGCGAAGGCGAGTGATTCCGAGAGGGTCCAAATAGGATTGTCCGCACCATCGGCTAGGAATCCCATCAAGTGTATATCGCTCTAGCCCTGGGTTATGCACCGAAACGTACGAGAGTGCGAGAGGGCGCAGCCAGCTAGTTAGAGTTTATAATAAGGATAGCCGGTGTGTAGCAGTGGGCGCGTTCGTGTCCCGATCTATTTATCGGGTGAAAATGTCTTCGGACCAAATCCCCGTGAATTGGGGAACGGTTTCTCGCTTGATCTGCCATTGTTTGCCGGGCGCCCGGGCCAGGCAGGCCGGAAAAATCGAAAGATTACGCGCAGCCATGAATTGCATTCGCTCGAGCTCAACGAGACTCGGGAGCCGGCTTGTTACGCGCGTTAAAAGTGCCTTGGATCGTGAAAGGGTTGCGCTCGATCGAGACACGGCAGGTCGACCCTTCGTCGGCGAGCCCAACAAAAATTATCCCAATGGAAAGAAAAAGTACGCTTCCCCCAGCTCCTGGAATGTCTCGCGCGGTTAATATTAAAGCGCACGTTAAAAATTTAGCGCTGATTACTAGGGAACTGCGAGCTTTTAAACCGATCGTTTATTTTGCCGGCTCTCGTTTGCCCATCAATTTCCGCTAACTTTTCAAACGACTTTGAGAGATGTGGGGGTGGGGGAGCATCACTTTATCGTGAAGGGGGCGTGGGAGAATGAGAGAGAGAGAGAGGGAGAGAGGGAGGGAGGGAGGGAGAGAGGGAGGGAGGGAGGACTCGATTTGCCGCACCTCTCGCCGTTGAAGCAAGCGAATTAAAACCCGATCAAAGTTTATAAATTGACGTTTCAATATTCAGGAAGAAAAGGAAGACAGAGATATGGAGTAACCGAGAGTGAGTGAGTGAGTGAGTGAGTGAGAGAGTGAGAGAGAGAAAGAGAGAGAGAGAGAGAGAGAGAGAGAGAGAGAGAACGAGAGAGAGAGAGAGAGTGAGATAAATGAAGAGAAAAAGAGAGGCACTGGCTCACTCCCTCGTTCGCCTCGAGTTGGGCATGACGGACGAGGATATTTTTACTCCTCCACTCTCTGTGAGAGGCATCGGCCGCGTCGTTTATTGCATTTTCGATGAGATGAGCCGGAGAGAGAAAGACATAGGGCAAAAGCGAGAATGAGACCAGATCGCCTTTAAGAAACAACAAAAATTTTCAAGTTTCACGAGCTTGATGATCGGTGCCGAAGCGCCTCTCACTCTAACCCCTTTTCTCACTTGCTAATATATTAATATTAATATCCTTTTCATCCGCAGGCGTTGCCGAGAATGAGCTTTTGATTAGACATAGCCCTAGGCAATTCTATTTTAAGAAATCATGCCGATAAATCCTCTTACTAAATACTCCTGCTAATCTTATGTCAATTTCAACTATTTGTGCCATTTTCAAGCCAATCTCCTTTTATTTTTTTAAATAACTGATACAGAATTTAGACGAATACTTGTATTGCTGCTATTATTAAAAATAGCCGCATAAATTAATTTCACGCCCATCATTATGCTTAATACGCCAATGTTTTGTTCATGCCAATATACAACTAAGAAGTATCTCTCTCTTTTTCTCTCAATCTCTCTCTCTCTCTCTCTCTCTCTTCTCTTCTCTTCTCTTCTCTTCTCTTCTCTTTTTTCTTCTCTTATCGATTTTTGTTATCTGAATATAGTTAGCCACTTGGAAGAATGTTATGACAATTTTACGAATGTCGTTCAGTAATTAATTGCCTCTCCGAACCTTTGCAAATCTCCATGTAAGCTCGAACAATATTACCCAATAAACGTCTCATTTATATTTTATATTAATACTATTAAGGATGAATTAAGATTAAATCCACTCTGCTTTTTTTTCTTCTTTCTTTAATACATACATTAGAAATGTAATTATTACTCGAGCGTAGCGAAACAAAAGTATTATTCTTATTCTTTTTATCGCAAATTAAATGCAAAGCAATAATGTACATATTGAGAAATAGGCCGAAATTAATGTCGAATACATAACGATGCCGATAAGCCGTTATATTGTATTCTATTTATTATTATGAAGCTCAACCAACTGGAAATATTTGAATTAAATTTTGTTGAATCAATAAAAGAAAGGATGCGTGGCAACGTCGTGTCACTACTCGTTAAAAGACGGTCGAATACGCTTGTCGAGGCGTGCATTCCTCTCACCTACCTCGTCCCAATCGCTGGTCAATTCTCTCGCTCCCGCTCTCTTTGTCTCCCTTATATTACGATTAGAACGTAGAGCGAGAGACGAAAATGCTTTCATTCGATATTATCAGTGATAATCTCTCGTACGACTTGGAGTGAAATTCAACGTTCTAACTCGCACTGCCATTCAATTACGCAATTGTAAGAAGCGTTAGGGAAAGCAGGCAGAACAGTCGAGAAGAACAGAGAGAATTCAGGAATGACGCGCGTATCGTGCCAAAATATCAAAACTGGCGATCTATGAATTTAAAAAGCAAACGATCGGCTAAAGAATCGACGCGCTTAAAGAAAATAGGCTTCCGCTCGCTTTCGAGAGCGGCACGAAAGAATCGGCGAGGAACGGCAGCGGCAGAAGAGTGCATAAAAGATTTTCGGCTGTCAAGGTTAGGGGTACTGAAAGGCCAGCATAACGAAGCAAAAATGGCTAATTTTCAAACGGACCAATAAATCTCGGCGGTCACCTTGAAAGCCGCCGGGTACCCAAGCAACGAGTAAAATAATAGGCTTTTGTGATAAATTCGATTAGCGAACGTGAGAGCTTCGGCCGAAAGATTTAGCGAGCGACGGGACGGGGGCTAGATGTAGATAGTCCTCGGCAGTCTATCCGCGGCCCGGTAGACCGTCATAGACGAGCGCAAACAAGGCAGGAGAGAAACAAGGGGAGCAGGTAACGGAGGCGTTGCACAATGGTATCGGCGGGCTTGCGCGATCGTTCGGCATTATCTAGCGATCGGCCATTTGAATACTTGGGCAAAGAAAGAGAGCGAGATCCGGGTCCGATGATCGACCGTGGCCTGCATTTAAATATTAGCCTCCTACGTCTCCACCCCTCGCAGGTGCAGCGCCCCACGGGAAACCCGCCCCGACGCCATCGGCCAAGAGCCGGTCTTCCGTTCGCTCTCTCTCTCTCTCTCTCTCTCTGTGCATTCGTATAGTACGCGCGCGCATTTTTTTGTGCGTCTGTGCGTGTGCGTATGTGCGTCTGTGCGTGTGCGCGTGCGCGTGCGCGTCCCCGGGTGCGTGTATGTTCCCGTGTGCCTTGAGTGCGTATGGGTGCGCATGGGTGCGCGACGCAAAGGCACATATCGCTCAGTCGCTCGTACCTCCGGGGCTTCTCGTCCCTCCACTCCTGCGCGAACAAATAGCCGATCGCACTGGACGCGGTCGTCAAAGGGGTTGAGGGCGCGCCCATCATGGGAAGGGGCCTCCTCGGCACAAGCCCCCCGTCAGATGCTGCGTTTTGATTTCACGTCCCGGGCGCAAACGGCCTCCTTTTATCCTGTACTTAGGGCCCTCTTCCTCTTGTACTCCGACAGAACCACCAGCTCCTTTTTCTCTTGCTTAGTGGCAGCTGCGCCCAATGCCGGGCACGGGCCCCTACGCCCTGACTCGCTCCGTTTGACCTTGATTTTCGGAGGCTCATCCTCGGCCCTCGACGCAACAACTTCTTTTCTCAATTGACACGTTGGCCGTTCTGCGGACGCTCCTAGCCGAGCGGTCATATTGCCACGGGGCCGCGTTAATCGCGATTTTCGTAACCCTTCTCCCGTGAGGGAGCGAAAACGTCGATTAAAAGGGATACTCGGGCCGAATGGGACCCCGTCGGCTCGTTCCGCTGGAGCAGATCGCCGGGCAGCTCGAGCCGCTTATATTCTCGTTACGGGACGGACCGCTCTACCCGCTCTCGACTAATGCAGAGCTCCTCGCCGTCTCCGCACTAACCCGGAGAAAAGCCGCGCGCTCTCGACCTTATTATGCATTAATATGTTTCCGTGAATTCTGCTCCATCAACGGCGGACGAGTCAAAGGTGGAGAAAGACGTGCGGGGGTGAGTGTGTTTGAGGTGCGGTTCGGTAAGAGGAGGGGCTGTGAGGGTTGGGGTGGGGGGGGGAGGAGGAGGAGAGAGGATGCATGAGAGAGGATAGGTAATGTGCGCGAAAAGTGGGCCGGACCAGCGCGATAATTCCTACGTGCGGATGTTGTCCCGCGGGAGATGAGGCGAAATAGGCACTCGCGAGGGAGAGAAGATTCGCTGCTGATGAGAAAAATTAGCAGATACAAAAGAAGTCGCGATTATACAAAATGAATGTTACAGTGATATGGACGAGGGGATATCTTATAAAGCCTCTATCCCTTTCGCACATTCGGCCCAGACGCTCTTACGCTCCTGACGTGAATTAATTGAAACGCTTCTTTGAAAATTTTATGTAACTCAAATTAATCTCGAATTATTTTACGTTCGTTTCGTAACGTAAAGTAATTCGCATCTCTATACCGATGAAATAGGAAAAAGGTTGGATTATGCAAACGTTTTCAACTCGGTTATTCGGCTTTTAAAACGTATCGTGTATAGAAATAATTAGTGAGGTATTTCGGGAGAAAAGAAGCGGCTGGGAACGACGGGATATTCTGCTTTCAAAATTATTTATTAGCGCTTAGATATTCAAATTTGTTAGCTCTGTGAGAAACAAGAGGGCAAGACAACGCAGATTATTATTGTCGGATATTATTATTTTACAATAATATTGAGATTTGCGAGGACTGAAAGGGGAAAGAAAAATTCTTCAATTAACGACAATTATTAAGGTGAAAGGATTTTAGATGGAACGCTATGGAATTTGATAAAATTAACATAAATATCCGTGCCTCGATGCTCTATGTGTGCAATTAGCGAATGCAATTAGCCATATTGTATAATTAACCAGTAGGAACATCCAATTATTTATTTTATTATTATTATTATATGCAATCAATAAGAATTTCATATTGCGATGTGTTTCCATAAATAAAGTTGGCCAAACAACTAACTAGTTATGCACTAAAATAACGAGAATAATGATTTTCGTGAAACGATTACTAAATTAAGTGCAGGATTTTAGCCTTCAATCAGGGACGTGCAGCTCACTCAAATCCCGACACTCAAATATTATATTAAGAGTAGTACGTCTCCTCTTAATCGCTATCTCTTACTAATCTAAAAAGCTTAATATTCCAGCATACGATTTCAAAGAAACCTGAGCTTAAAACAACCTTTACTACTACGTTAAAATGGCTGGCGAGGCGATTCGATATAAAATATTTATTCTTTCTTTTTTCATTTTTTTCTTTGTTTTTTTCCCTCATTTCTTGGGTTCTTTTTTTTTTAAGAATATTCTATTCTATTTTGTGTTTTATGTAAAGAAAGTATGTCTTGTCAGTTGCTATCAAGAATAGATTATTAGACTATTACTAGACACGCGCTAGTAACAATGGCGATTTAATGTAAATTTTATTCTTGAAAGCTTAATAATTCCAAGGCGACGATGTTGCTTATACCAACTTCACATGTAAATTTTAATATTAAGTAAATTTGCCGAATTATTGAAATGTAAAATTGAAAGAGAAAAATGAAAATATTATACTTTACGCAATTTCATTCTAAACATTGAATGAGACAGTTAAGAATAATTTTAATGGCTAATTTTAATGTCGTATATTCAGCCTGAAAAGATAAAAGAAAAAGAAAAAAAAAATTAAAAAAAAGCAAAAGAAAAAAAATCAAAATCACAGATACACGGGGGGATAATAAAAGATTTCAAATTACCGATATTTAAGAAAAAAAGTTGAGACTCTCGGACAACGAGAGAACGATGTTGACGTTGATGCGCCGAGAAACCTCAGAGCAGCGATAAAGCCCAACGTGCGCGTAAAATCTTCTTAACTATGTATATTTCAGCATGTAATTTATGTTATGTGTGAAAAACTGTTATAGAAATGATATATGAATGCAACGTATGTACATAAACTAAATACATAAAACATAATAATATAATTGCAGAAAGATGCGAAAGTAGTGAGAAATTTTATTAATCTTATTTATGGTGAGTTCCTAATGTAATGTATATTAAATTCATGGCCCTTCGTTGTTTATTCTTAAGATTATACGATTATCTAAATATTGATGCAAGCTAAAATCGTTAAATTAATTACGATGCTCCGTTTAATAATACTTTTCTAATCTTACTGCGCATAATGTCCGTATTATATTTTAGTTAGCGTATTATTTTAATTATACGTTATTACATTCTAAATTCAAACTATTGATCTAATTAATTGTAAAATAGAGTTATCCGTAAAATATCTCTATCTTTCTATTATTATTAAAAGCTAAAACGCTTGCGAATTATATCATAGTTATTACAATATGGTTTTGGACAATTTGAAGATGCGCTATATTTAGCGAACGCTTAAGGCGATTTAAGGCACGAGTTAAATGTCTAGGCGTTTGCGTTTATTTAGGATTTTGCTACATGCCAATTAGTTTTAAACTATTTTGTAAACCGCGAATAATAATACGTCGCCGCGGAGATGTTTTTGAAATATCTACCGTATTGACGTAAGGAAGATATCTCGCTAGAGTTGATGTCAATTATTTTCCTTTAAACTTCATTATGTCGCCTCGGTCAAACGCTACGAAAAACTCACCTGGACTTACATAATTCCATCATTATCCATATCATTATCCATGTTATAGAAAATTTCCGTATTGTCGTCATTATCGTAAACTTTTTAATCATTGTCTCGTGCATCTCACGCTCTAACTCATCTGCGAGAACCCACATAGTGTACATAATAGTCGAAAAATCACAAAAATACAACATGTCGCGCGGCTCCTGAATGACGCAAAAAATCGCTAAAATATCTTATGGTACGAACAAAAATCTTAAAAACGAAGGTATTTTTAATGTAATGCTAAAAAAAGACATCGAGTGTCATTAAGATCTGAAAATATTTAGCAGCTAATAATAACTATTTCAATTCATTGTACGTATAAATAAGATTGTCTAATTACCGAGGGAGCATTATTCCAATGATTTCTGAAGGCTCTAATAACTCTTCAGTTTATAAATACCGAAGCTATTTATCAAATAACTCGTGTCTCACGCAGCGTGAAATTTGAATTATAAGCAAAGTTAGAACAAGTAATCATAAATCTAATATATTGCGCATCGCTGCGAAGGAAAAGAAACATGTGGAGTATTTCATTTTTAAAATAACATTTTAATTTTGCCAATAATTGTCGTAAAACGGTAATTTTAAATGAGAGGAGGATAATTTATAAATAGCGATGGGAATTTTAATGTATTTTACACGGGTAAATAAGAGGCGGGGGGGGGGGGGGTCACTTTTGCATCCGTCGGAGCTTTTAAATCGTCGCTTCGTCGTTAAAAGTCGCTATTATTATTATTTTGACTTTCAGCGGTGCTCTCGGAGGAAGGAAAAAGTTACGGGAAAATTTTGCGATTAGTCAGTTGAGGGCTTTGATTCATCGGCACGTGTGGTCGTGGGGAGCAAATTAGCAAATCAAAGTCACCCGGCAATGTCTATTAATTAAAGGTAGAATAGTAAAAGCTAAAGAGGGTAAGAAAGGAGATATGCGTAAAAGTGGTGGAGCTACGCTTATAAATCAGCGGTGAATGAGATAAGGCAATCTGTTATCGCAACCGTTAAGAAAGCAACGGCTACGTTTGCTTATTGTCGAGGTTTCGCACAGCAAATCTCTGGCTGCTAATGGGCTTTGAATTCAGTAGCCAGCGGATAGAGTCTCGTCGGGACGTTAACTTTCTCGACGAGGCTGCGCTTTCTCCGACGAGGCCTTGGACGACCAACGCGCCCTTCTCGCTACTTTGATAGCCCGCGCGGGTATCCTCGACTTGTGAAGCTGCTCGAGCTGGCCGCAGTTCCGAGGGCAGCCGGGGATGAATTAGGCTAAGCAATCGGAAGACTCGCGCCGTTGAAATTGTCCGAACTTGGCGTGTCTTCCCTACCACTTTCTCATTCTCTCGTTCACCGGACGCTTGCCCCCCCCCCCTCCCCCCACTCCGCCCAGCATCTTCAAGATGAAACGCTCTGGTGAGCCAAGATGGCGCCTCTGGGGTCGTCGCATGAGCGGACGCCGGGTAGGTTCCCAGCTCGCTGCCTCGTCTACTCTTCCAAGGGTATTTGTGTAATATTCCGTTTGTCTTGCGCCTTCGCAGCATCCGCTAATGTACACAACACGGCACGGGGGCAAAGAGAACACTGGCGTTTCACTTGCTTACCAAGGAGGGGAGTGACAACGAAAGGAAGTGAGAGAGAGAGAGAGAGAGAGAGAGAGACGCTACAAGGGCGACAGCAAGCCGACAACGACAGCCACTACTAGAATTGTTATTGTACAATTTGCTAAGACCAGAGCGACCGTCTTGTCGAGTGTGAGGGAAGCACCTTTGGACATCAACCGAGTATCGCACAGAGAGCACCGGTCCTCATTCACCGCCATCGCTCTCACGCACGCACACACTTTCTCTCTCTCTCTCTCTCTCTCTCTCACTCTCCACCCTTCAGTGCACACGCACACTATTTCGACTCGAGCCAGGAACATCTATTGTCCTTGCTTCTCATTTGACGCGCGAATGAGCCGCCGATCGAATTAGCCGATAATTCAATGTGACGCCGCGTGACAATGAGACCTAATTAAAACGCTTGCCGCTCCCGGCTACCTTTAGAACCGGAGCTGAAATAAAATTACTCGTAAGAGAAATTAATCCGTCCGATGGTAGGTCTAAATTTTCCCTGTTGACTAAGATCAAAGCAAAGGCCTGCTACTCGGAGATCTACGATGGTGTCTAACTGCACGCGGACCCGAAGGTCTTTGCTGCGTCTCTAACGTAATAGCGAAGACGGTTGTTAGTCGGCGATTTGGCAACTCGCATACAAGCTCCTCGAGGATTCTCTTAGCGAGGACGGAATTCGTAATTTCAAGATGATGAGCGATCCCGATCTCGACAACTTCGTTTTCATCAAGTGGGAAACTTTTGCGGCCAAGCATCTAAACATTGAAATGAATAAATAAATCTTGTATTTTTGTATTAAAGTCATTCGTCGAGAAATGCAAACTAATAAAGTTATATGCTTACCATGCTGTCCTCAAATTTGTCAGTATAAGACTAACAAAATGAAACAACAAAGTGGTACTTCTTAGATAAATAAAACAGCACTTAGTGATATGCACTTATGTACCCCTACTCATAACCCCACCCAACTCATTCCGTCGTACTTTCATTTTGTCTCATTCTCACCATTACGATGTGTTTCCTCCCCAGCATTCTCTCTCTCTCTCTCTTTCTCTCTTTCTCTCTCTTTCTCTCTCTCTCACTCACTCACTCTTCTTACAACAACACAGACAATGGGAATATGACATGTGCTCGGGAATCGTAGACGTGCAGATATTTTAGATAGGATGCGAGGAATAGGGAAAGCGACGATATCGTAAAGTCAGTTGCAAATCCACTTGGGCACATACACTTCGCGAGCAGAGTTTCAGTCAGCTACGTCGCGTTATTCGCTCGACTATCGCAAATTTTCGTGATTTAATTTAATCAAAAACTCGGCTACAATTACTCCTTGCACATGATATTAAGCCCATGAATTTACGTGCAGCTGAAACGTTTAGGCTAAGTAGAGAATTTGACGACGTGAGGGAAGAGAGGAGACGATGTTTCTCTTTCATTTGTCGATTCATTGCCAACGAGTGAAGAATCGTTGCGCCTCGCAAGATGTAGATGGCAGAGAGTAAATGGGGGAACAGTTAGAGGCGGTTTCTCGCGAGAAAAAGAAGGAGCAAAGAGGAGTAAAGCGCGGTAAGGATACGAGGGCAACTCTATTTGAGGTGGGGGCCGATTCATCGACCACCCGGTACAAAGAAAGAGCAATTCGTAAACGCATGTAACGCGATATGAAATGCACGAGTTTGGACGTTTTGGCATCCGGACAAGCAGACAATCAACTCATCGAGGCGTGTGGATGCATTTTTATAATATATTATAGACTGCCCGATGCCTTCCTCCATGTCGTACGTCACTCACTGTGTCAGTCGCTAACGTACCGTCTCGAACGTATTTGATATAACGGGTGAACGCTAAACGATCTTTATAAAGATTATCGAGCGCCTCACTTTATCTCAACTGTTTATAATGGCTTTTTTAGGAAATCTTTATTGCTATAGTTTTCATTACTTTTGCCCCGTCCTCTAGACGTTTAATATTCATCGGGAATGTTTTAACGCGATAACACGAGCCATCTCCGACAATTCGATGGCTAAGGCCATTGTAGTACCTTCATTTTTCGCGGGCCCCTTTTTATTAGGATTTTATCGGTCTACCTCGGTTAATTAATCTCATTTGTCCATGCGTTCACAGCAAGACTTTTCAAAAGGTCTTGGATGTTAACGCGACGACGAAGGACAAAAGAGGCGATAATCGTCAGGGAATTGGACGAACGATATCGTTAAAACACCAAGTATCCAATGAATCTTGGAAATTATTTTCACGGCCTGAGTATCTGCATGGGAATGCTCGCCATTTACACGAACTATTACGTTGATTGATTAATTTGCTCCGGCTTATCTTGACGTAACGCCAAAACAAAATAGCAACAGACGAGCAATAAAAGGACATTTGTAAATACACGTGTAATGTGTATGTGGCGTAATGCAGGGAAGGAAAATAATGGCGCGATATAAAGGCAAGTAGATGGATAGTAGATCCCGGAGATAAGTTTGACACGAATCACCCAGTATAACCCTCGAATAGGTGTATCGGCCATATCTGCCTGTATCAGCCGTACACATAATTACCATCTGATAGAGTCCGTTGTCTGTCGGGAGGCTGATTTTAAACTTGTTGTTCTTGTTGGGCCCGTCAAAGCCATCCCCGTGGCGGTAGGACGGCTCCGATCTCTCGGAGGGGGCCTAAGGGTCCCGTCGCCGTAGTCCCCCTTCTCTCGACTCAGCCAATCACCGGGCCCTTGCTCCTTCATGCCAGCACGAAGTACAAAAAAGAAAGCCGATTAGACTCGCCACGCTACGATGCATTGACCACTTCGGAAGGAATGGACGCTAAGGAGGGGAAGAGAGATGGGGAAGATGCGGCTGATGCGAGTATTCCAATAAGAGCCGCTCCGATGGCCGATCAAGTCTCAATGAAATTACTATGCCATTCAACGGACTTTTTCCGAGCGTTAAGCGCCGCGTAGATATTGTTTGTTGTAAACAACCTCCATCCCGGATTCACGGCTACTTTAACGACGATTTCATCCTCTTTTTTTCTTTCATTTTTACATTTCTTTTTTTTTTCTTTTTCTTTTTCTTTTTTTATTATAATATAATGTGACGAATGTACGATAGGCCAATTGATGTGTTTGCTTTCGACAATTTCTAATCGGACAGTGCGTCAGTTTTATTTGCCTAAACGTCCAAATGGGATCGACTTTTATGGGAATTTATTCCGCGTTGACGGGAGCCTCCACAATCAGCCCGTTGAACTAATTGTTAATTATGCGAGCTGTTTTAAGATCGTGAGAATATGTGAAAAATTTATTTTCTTTCGTTATGTACGAGCATCTCCCGCACTCAATAATATGACATTTTAATAACAATGACGCTAAAAACAAAAAACATAAGAACAACAATAATAACGACAACAATAACATTAGTAACATTAATAATAATAATAATAATAATAATAATAATAGTGATGATAATAATAATAATAATAATAATAGTGATGATAATAATAATAATAATAATAATAGTGATGAATAGTGATGATAATATAATAATAATAATAGTGATGATAATAGTAAGAGTAGTATTAATAGTAATATTACTTATAAATAGATACAGAATTATGAAATAAGCCAAGTCCAAGTGTACAATGCGAGGCAAAACGATAGAAAGTCGGAGAAGGAACGGCTTCTGTAAAATCAGTCGGAATAATATCATTACGTCTACAAGAAAATAATACTTATATTAATAATAATGACAATAATAACAAAAATATTTTAAGAAGATTAAGAAGAAGAAATAGAAGAAGCTGCAGAGGAATACATGGAATGCGTAATAAGATGTAAGTAATAATAAGCTTTCAGCTTTTATTTGAATAACAATGCTTTATAAGGTTGAACGTTAACCAAAAATTAATCCAACTTTTTAGTATTTATATGCAAAGAACTGAAAATTACAAGGAATAAGCGATTAATGGGAGGATCGGCATATTTTTAAATTCGACATTTTAATGTAACTCGTATGATTAGCAAGGGGACCTGAGCGAGTATTAAAGTATCGGTGACAATTTCAATGCAAATAATGCTCGTAAGGGTATTCGATGACATTTCAAGTCACCATCGTTTCATTGAGTTTATTTTATCACGAAATATGCATTTGCTCATATATAACGAGAGCAATTGGGCATAATTGAATGGGAGGAAAAAATGTTAGCGTCCAATCGGTCTATTTAGTTTTCGTAAACGAAGTACAAGTATAGGAGTATAAAATTTCTCACACCCGAATTTCCTATAAATGTCAAATTGCCGAATTGTCGCGATTACAGGATCACTTTTCGGCCCCTCAACGGCAACAAAAAAAAAAAAAAAAAAAAAAAAACCAAAAGAAAAAACAAAAAAAATATAAAAAAAAAAA
The DNA here is from genome assembly GCF_000503995.2 of Ceratosolen solmsi marchali. Taxonomy (NCBI): domain Eukaryota; kingdom Metazoa; phylum Arthropoda; class Insecta; order Hymenoptera; family Agaonidae; genus Ceratosolen; species Ceratosolen solmsi. The sequence continues at coordinate 8,412,926 of NW_011948415.1, forward strand.
AAATCACGCACGCTCGTCCTATTAGTTCCTCGTAACACAGCCACGGGATCGAGGGAATTTTGCGAATTTTTCAAAGCCCTCACGAAGTCCATGTTGTCTTGCAGTCGTGAAGCGAGTCTGTCGGGCTGCTGATAATACAGCGTTCCGAATCAGACTTCCGTGGGTTTGCAACATTCGCTGAAAGGATAAAACTTTTATGACTTATTCCCGGGCGTTATGTGTGCATAGGAATAACAATCCGTGTCCAATCAGCCCCACCCACCTTATTATCCGGTTTTCTCGAGGAGAGGGGCGCGGCGAAGAAAGCGAGTGGAGGCGCGAGCGGAGGGAAAACAGTCGCTTGGAATTTCGCACAAGCACGCGCCCGACTCGTGCATAGCATTGAAGCCAGGAATGAGGAATGGCCGTCCTAATTTCGCAAGGGAACAGTCAATTCCGAGGAAGCGAGGCTCTTTGAAGGCACATCCTAATAATAGTGGTAATCGGCCTTTCATTCGTGCGTGAGCGATCCCTAGGTGAGTTCCACGCGAGAGGGACCCCGCTCTCTCTCGTGAGAACAATGCCACTGTCGCACGCACGACTCTTTTTCTCTCCGTGATCCTCCACCCTCCATCGCCACCATCCACCTCCCCGTCCACAATTCCAGCACCAACTCCCACCGTCCATACCACCCTCGGGCCGGAGCCCGGTCCGCCGACTCTCTTTTCTCCTCGTTTTGTACAGGCGCGCGGCCGCGACCCGACCGCCTTTATTGTCGCTCCTCCTCGATGTCCTCCGGGACTTTCCAGTCTTCTCCCACGCAACAAGAGCGCCGACGGCGGTGGCTTGCGATCGAATCCCTTTTGCATCGCCACCTCTCCGCTGCCTCCGCGGCTTTTCCTCCGCTTTCCTCGAGCATTCGCCTCGTGATAAATATCCGACGGCGAGGGGGATCGGGAGTGCGCGACCGCTGCGAAAGGGCCGTAATTGAACGCGTGACGAGGAGCGACGGAGAGAGGGGTTATAGGGGTTATGGGGTGGGAGGATCGTGTAGAGGCGGGAGGGAGAGGGTAGAGATCTCTTTCATCGCGACGCCGGCGCTCGTCTCGCCGCGCTCAAGCGATTCCACGGCCGATGTATAAAGAGGGAGTGAGGGTACCTCGCACGCATTGTGCTCTCTCTCTCTATCTCTCTCTCTCTCTCTCTCTCGGCCGGTCCCTAATGAAATGTAAAAGAATGACGAGTTCCTTCCTCTTGCAAATGATTTTGTAACGACAATGAGCGCGAGCGCTAGCCGGATGGTAATTTTCAATGTTGTGCGCCGTCCTCTTTCTTTCGTCATCTAATTATTATTGTTGTGCGCCTCCTTTTCTTTATTATCCTCTTTCAGCCTTGATATTTCTGGATTTTTATTCGTAAATTATCGTCGCTGCATTCAGACATTGTGAGGATCATCGCATTCGCATGCGATGCATAACCGGTCTTACTTTGTCGAGATGTTCGTTGAACCGAGGGCCGCGCGCGGGCGCTGAGATCATCACCGCTCGCGTTGAGCTTATCTTCAATCGCCGTTCACAAAGGGACACGACCCAATACATCGCGACAAGCTGGATAATTCTTAATGCATATATAGCAGGAGGACGAGAATCCTTCCGATAGGCGGATTGCGCCCATCCCGCAATGCCAAGCTACGCTTATCGAAATGACGTGACGTGATTGAGACGTTCGCGACAGCCGCTACTGTAGCCCGTCTACTATTTTCCTTTGCCCGATACTTATTATCGACCCATCCTACTGGTCCACTGTATATCATAGTTTTCCTTACTGTGCGTATGCATTTATTCAAAATTGCATTCTGCAACTTTAATCGCTCTTTATAGAAAAATACTTATGCTTGCTCAACGCGCAGTGGCCCTGTAATTGGTGGGCTCGTGCATTTTTCCGATTATACGCGATAATATAAAAATCAACTTGGCCCGATATCAATTATTCAATGCACATTGACGTATTGATAATTGGTATTGTGCGCATTCCTATTTCCATAATTTTTAATGTACTCAAAATAAGCATGCGGATATGGAGATAAGGTGATGCACTCGCTAATTACTCTTCATTATGAAGAATTAGATAAGAAAATATTAATTATTTTTTGTCATTAAATGCACAAATTCTGATGCGGGCATTAGCCACGAATTAATATGATAATAATGGAAAAATGTCATGAAGATGTGAAGACGTAAGATAGTTGTTGACTAAATAAATTGCACGATAATCTTAATTGATAACTATTGCTGAAAAGTTAATTAAGAGCCTGCAATGCGAGAAGGTTTTTATGGTTAGAAATCTAAAATGAGCACATAAAAGGCTTTACAAAGTTATCGTCAAAGTTCTTATAATATACGATTTTCCCGAGATTTCAACAAAGCCAAGCGTGAAAGCACAGATCAGCGAGCGGTTCTCACTAAAAAATATCCTTCCGCCCTCGCGATTCTCGATAAATAGCCGTATCCGTAAGATTTTCTGTTACGCCGTAACTACAATTCCAGTGGTTCACGCAACAGCACTTCTTTTGTTAGATTTCCTCGTCTGACGTGCTCGCATTTGGACGCTCAAAGTACTTTGTGGAAAGCCCTTTCGAGTGCTACGCAGCTCGTTGACTTGACACCGATACCAATCGAATCTTCCACAGCTGTGCAAAGCCATTTTTTCTTTCACAATCACTCGGATATCCTTGTCGAGTGATAAATCATTTTTGGTCTATCCTCTCCTCCCCTGCCACACTCAACATTTCTTTATTCATTTCGACGCAAAGTATGATAATTTTCATATTATATGAAAATAATGATCGACCATTATTGTAATTTTTATATATTCTGTGTACGGCTATTGCCATACTCTGTCAAAATATCGCATTATTTTTATGCGATTAGATTCACGTTTATGTATTTCGTCAGTGCGGCAATTCCATAAAGAATATGTACCTCATTTCTAATGAACATATTATTAATTTGAACAAAACTTACGTTTAGCAATTCTTTTACACTTTTTAGATCTCATAGTATAATTATGTACTATATATTACATATCTTCATTTTTTTTCAAATTGTTACGTCAATAGCATCATCTCGAAATCTATAAAATGAAATTATTCTATAATAGTAATATATTTTTCAACGATATCATCGTTATGATGTATTATAAGCAAAGTTCAATGCAACTGAACTTAAAATTTTACGAATACAAATTTTCAAGCATTAAATGTACTAATTTTTTGCCATAAAATATATAATTCGACGATTCCAGTATAATTACGCCGCTTCACGGTTTCCACAAATGTTTTTCTTTTCTTTGTTATCAAAAATTTTATATAATATTGATTAACTGTATAATATTTCCATTCAAATTGCCATTATAAAAATAGTAAGTTATAAAGTTCATTCGATAACTTTTAAAATCGTGCAAAACTCACGCATTGAGGTAATTGCATTTACTACAAATCAAATTGAAAGCGTCGCAATAATCTTGTACTTTGATACGCTAAATTGCTGCCACAATAAAACTTATAATAATATTCATATAATCATTATATTATTTCATTATATTCAACTCGACAAATGCTTCTCATAATATTGCCTTATATAAACGAAATTATATTATCTAACGAAAAAGGCATTCAACATGAATTTATATTATTATATTTGATAAAAATAATAAATAACAATGTAAATATTTCCTAATATCGTTGAATAAATTTTTTATTGTATAAGTATTGCTGTCGAATTTTATTATATATTAAGATATGAAACCATTTTCTGAATTCTTTTTATCGATTTTATCTAAAATATATGTGTACGGAGTTTTGCAGGAAGCTCATGAAAATAATTTATTAGACAACATAAACAATACAAATATTTACAAAGTACGGGGAATCTAATTCATAACTTTATTAATCGAAGTTTTTCTTACTCTTTAACAAAATTTATTTGAAATTAAGTAAAAAAAAATGTATATGATCTTATTTTGGTGAAAGTTCTGCAATACATTTTGACAATATCGAAAAGATGTAAAAACCACTTTTATTATAAATTTTGATATCGCCCTTTTATTCAACGAGTATGTTCTCATTTATCGATATCTTATTTATTATTATAATTTTCATTACGACATGCGCTGAATAATTTTACAATTAAATGGCAATGCTTTGAGATTTAACAATTTGAATTGAATCAGTGATAATCAAATAAGAAAGAGAATACATATTTATGTACAATAGGGCAATAATTATTTAAAGACATATTTAATATTATATTTTTACACGTCTTTATGTATATTCTAAATATACTCTAAGTACATTAACTTACATATGTGTTTGAAAATCACCAACTGAATATTTAAATATTTATTAAAAAAGTGAATATTAAAATAATAGTCAAAGTAATATCTTATGGCGCATAAAAGAATGCGTTACGTTTATAATTACAATTACAAATTTCTCCCTTGCTACTAAGTTCATGTGGCATTATATAGAATATTTGAAGAAAGCTGATAAATAAATTGTGAGGTACAGTTGAAGAATGTCAGCTAACCATAAGAACAAAATTAAAAAGTCGTATTTTTATAAGTAGCTAATTACTGATGAACATCGGGGCAAAGTATTTATAGCCGAGGTTACCCGATAATCTTGGCCTTTACGGGGTCCATAGTTTGAGTTGAGCTTGCGGCATGGTGCGCTGCTGAGTAATCAAACAATTACGGTTCGCGTGAAGGGAAGTAAGAGAAGAGCCCCAGCGAGAGAGAGAGAGAGAGAGAGAGAGATGGGTTAATAGGGAGGAGTGCCGCCTGCTTTTCTACAGCATAGAACAGAGAGAATGGCTCGGTCATAGGGCGCGAATGAACAAGTGAGCAGAGTTTCGCACACGAGGAAGTTAGAGACGGTGGAGCTCGAGCTAAAATCCAGAAATCCAGAAATCTAGGAAAGCTAAGTATCGCCGTGCTCATGCGGGACCCCAGCGGAGCCCAGCGACTTCAGCAAAATAACGCTTACCAGTCGATATTATCGCAACGGAGTTCGGCAGCTCGAAACGCGACCTAATTGACTGTTAAATTATCACGGACGGGAAATTCTCCCTGCCACCGCTGCCGCTGCCGCCAACACCGACGCCGACGCCGACGCCACCACCTCCGATATCCACCCCTCGTCTTTTCTCTTCACTTCGCTCTTTGCGCACCGCCAACTGTAGTGATGATTAACCCGACCGAACTTATTCCCTCGAGAATTTTCAAGCTGGGGAGCTTGAGAATGCTTGGTAAAAAGTGTCATTTGCCGCGGCGTTCATTATTGGTCGAGGAAATGAAAACTTTAAACTACGCGGACCAAGTTCAAGCTCGACAATGAACTCAATAGTGCCCGGAGGCCCCGATCGCAGAAAGCCTTGGAGTTAAATTTTTAACGATCATCCAATGTGATTCGGCAATTATGATCGATAATTATAATGGCCGTCGGGCTTAAGAGCCTTAGAAATTTTCGTTCAATTTATCCGAGAATATATCGCTCGAGTGTAAAATAAGGAAGTTGAGGAATTGCCGAATGCGCAAAGATTGAGGGAGAGAGCGACGGGAAATTACTCGAGTCTCAGAATGAGGATTAAACTTTGGCCAGACGATTCTAAACGCAAAGCGTATTTAAGATTATTAACGTAACTTTAAAAACAACTATTATCAATTTAGATTTTATATTTTTGCCTAAGCTTAACGCCGACCTGTCCCCTCAAGGACGGCCTCGAGCTTTATTAAGTGAGAAAACAAAGTACGTTACGCGTATGCGAAACTAATAAGCCGGACGCTATAATACCGAGAGATGGTGGATCCGCCTCTTTACGAGCTATAAAACGTCTAAAAGGCAAGCCGGAAAGTATTCGCAGAAAATTGAAAACTTGACGGTATGAATATTCATGGGCGCAGGCTTTAATATATATTTTACGGCCGGACCCTTTGAGAGAGTGCGCGCACGTGAAAAGCGCGCCGGCTTAAGCGCAAAAGCACAGGGCATCGCAGCTTAAGCATACGACAGTGTACAGCCACCCCCGCCGCGCCACCCCCAGACCACGACACTCCACCGTAGCGAGCAACTCCGCAGCATCACCGCCAGCCCTTATTCCGCGTCTTTACATTCTCTCAATATTCCGCACTATTGGCGCGGTACATTGAATCCTGGGCCACGATATTTATCAGAATAATCTCCAAAAGACTATCGAGTAGGCAATTTTATTATTACCCGACCTTTTCTTACGGATTCGCTCGCGCTTTTCATCAACCAAGCAATAATATTATCAACCAAACGAATATTATGATTTTCAATGAATTGCACTTAATGGAAAAAGTCCCAGCCACGAAGGAGGTTTATTTTTTTCAAATTCCGTGCAAAAGAGCTGTTCCGCGTGCTCAACATCCAAAATATAACTCCTTTTCGTTAATTATTTAGGCCCCAATCTAATTACGAAGATTCAGCTGCGTAAAAATTAATTAAAACGCGGTTTAACCTTGCCATATTTACTTATATACATCGCAGAGCGAGTAGATTGAATAGGTTGCTTACCATAAAAATTTTTATGCCCTATCCCGTATCAATCTCGTCTTCTTTTGTTTTTTTTCTTTCTCCGCAGTCTTGTGACGATAAATGTAAAATGAAAAGAAAAAATGAAAAAAGAAGCACATCTATAACAGTCCGCAGTGCAGGAACGACGCAGAGGAAAAAAATCCTTTTTTTCACATACAATTTTCATAATTTATAATTTATCACCTTTCGATAGCAGGCAAAGCAGTAAAAAATCCGTGCCGTTATTCTAATGGAATAAGAAGAGTAAAACAGTGAAAAAGTGGAAGAACCGAGGTATAGTAGTGACCCTCTGTGAAAAATTGATTTTAATCGAGCCTCGACTTCTCGTGATTCGAATTTACGGCAGCGCAGGGCTGTTTGACGGGCCGATTTAAGGCCGTTCGACGTCCGAAATGCAATGGCGATTAACATAAAGTACTAATAACGCTCGCGGGCCT
>NW_011948415.1:8419967-8450562 GCF_000503995.2 Ceratosolen solmsi marchali
TTCCCTACATAACGAAGCCTTTTTTCCACGCTTTATGCGCCATTAGATTTTACGATCGAACGAAGAAATGGCCGGGCGATGACGCTCTCCGAGGGCACCAGACTTCTTTCTTGCACTTTATTGTCTTTCCTCTAATTCCCCATCCCTCCTCTTTTTCACAACCACGAGAACCTATTTCTTCTATTGTTTTGTATTCTCAACCCCAAAAACCTATTATCCATTATTAAATGCTTGCAAAATTACTACTTGGTAAATTACATGAAGGTTGTTTAACCAAGTCTTACGGGCGATCGTACTCTGTTTTACGGGACTTCCCTCGGGAAATATTTAACAAACCTTATTGTTCGATTATTCTAACGTTGATTAATTAATTTTATAAGCGAAATGGAGTTAAATTAATGCAATTCTTTAATTATTAAAAATTAGCATTTTTATTTTTCACTATGTTCCAATGATTCATTCGGAGACGAGTAATAATGAACTGTCATTCTTTTCTGAGCTAATTAATTTACATGACCGTAATGAAAAACAAAGATTTCATATCGTGTATTATTTAATCAAACATGAAAAGAAATATTTCATATATAATGAATTATTTACATGCATACTAAATATATCCTTCGATTGTGGCTGACAGTTTTCTTAACAGTTCAGAACTCGTTTATCTCGAATAAACAGGTCTCCTCGAGATATGCATTAAATTAATATTAGGAACACAAAAAGATGTGCGTGTATAAATTATCGTCATCCTGTTATTATTTAATGTAGATTTTTAGCGCATATCACGGTAAATATTCAATTGTTTTTTATGGCCTACATACGATGTTTTTCTACGAACGAGTCCTTAAGAAAGAATGGAGCGACTTGCTTTTGACATATCCGACTAATTAATGCTTAGTAATAATAATATTTATCGCGTCTTTAATCATAAAGACGAATATTTTTATTTAAAGCAATTATCACGACACGCGTCTGAAGTTCCCACGATATATTAATATATTAAAACAATCCCTTTATATTTGTAAATAATTTTATATTTAATTGCTTTTAACAATAGAAATAAGGAAACAATTTCGATTGTTCATTCGATTGTTCATGAAAAATACTATGATAGAAGATTCAACGACTAATCAAACAATTCATTACGGTTGCACTACTCACTTCATCGCTATTACTAATACTTCTTCGATCCCGATTTATTAAAATACATCATATTGCCGTGAAATTAATAAACTAAGATATTTTCAACTGTCATACAATCATTGTTGCTGCGGAAGGATATATCCTATTTTCATTTGTTTTCTTTTTTTTCATATATTTTAATCATTCATGAATAATCATAATAAATAAACAAATAAATTTAATATAGCGGAAAGAAAGCACGCGCATGAAGAATCTCAAAATTTAATCGTTCAACAGCAACGATCTTATAAAATCCCGAAACCTTGATCGTTCATTGGTGGTAGCCAGTAGTTTGTAAAAAAAAAAAAGGCGGGGGAGGGGGGGGGGGGACAGCAACGATCTTATAAAATCCCGAAACCTTGATCGTTCATTGGTGGTAGCCAGTAGTTTGTAAAAAAAAAAAAGGCGGGGGAGGGTGGGGGGCGACAGCAAACGATTAAGGATAATATGATGCAACAACTACTTACTCGAAAAAACTTGTGACGGAGATAAAGGGGTGACTCTTTGGAAAACCACCGAGAATCAAGCAGTTTCTGTACTTTCAAGGTCGAATGAAATTCCCGAGGGTTCAGGGCGACTGAGTTACGGCGGCACGACCCCCGCCAGGTGGCCTCCATCAAACGGGTCTCCACGAGACAGGCAAGATAATCGAAATCTGAATAAATAAAAATATTCCCTCCCCCTCCACCCTCTTTCTCCATCTGCCCGTCCCCCCACCACGCCCCACACCCTCGCGCTCGCTGCGCCCGCGCACGTACACACAGGCATGCGTATCTACATTCCCTCTCAGTCGCGCTATATACCTCGGCTTGTCGATCTTTTCCTTCACTGGCTCAACCGCTCTCGTTCTCTTGCTTTCGTATGTCCTCATCACCCCGTGACTACTTTTTTCTCTCTTTCCATCGTCGTTTTTTTTTATATTTTTTTCATGCAGGGCTCTTCTGTCTGGCTGTCAGGTAAATCTCGCGAGGCTTCGAGGGTTGGGACTCGATGCCGACCTTCAAGATGAAATGAGGACCTGTACACAAAGTCCTCATTGGGAATTACCTGCTTATTTCTGCATTCATCAATTAATTCATTTTTTCTCTTTCTTTCTTGCCCGATGCCTCCACAAGGCCTAATTCTTTGAATTCTCCTAGATAATAATAGGAGTACTTATCGATCTGTCAATTATAGCCAATGAACAATACTAGATTACGCTGTTCCTCAAAGCGAGCGTAATGGATATCTGTCAGAAGCCTTTAATTAATAATTCCATTCAACGTAAAGCGCTTGCTTGTACTAAAAATAAGTTCTCATTGATATTCATTACGAATACCATTTTAGTATCGAATAATGGATAAAATTTACATTCACTATTTAATACCGATTGCTCGGAATTCCCTTTTGTATATATCAGTGTTAATTATATAAATCGTTTAATCAATGATAAATACATCTTTACTCGTTAAATAATTTTAAAGACAATATAAACGTCAATTTTTAACTAATAAATTTAACTAATTTTTTATTAATAATGCAATGCATATACGTACATATATATATATATATATATATATATATAAATCAACATGAATATTATAATGAAATAATAAATTATTTTCACGAGGATTTAAATTTACAAAAGTTATACAATTTAATTTATTAAACAATGTGAATTAATTGTAATTAACAAATCTTTACGTAATTAAATAGAAAGTCCATATCCACTGAAACGTGTATTTCAATATTTCCATTTCTCTTTTATTTACTAAGAAGTAAGTCTCTCTCTATCTATCTTTCATGATGGAAGTAGATTTTAAGCAAGAAAAAATATATATTTATATAGAGGTAGAGAGATAGAGGTAGAGAGATAGAGGTAGAGAGGTAGAGAGATAGAGAGAGAGAGAGAAAGAGAGAGAAAGAGAGAAGAGAGAGAGAGAGAGAAGAGAGAGAGAGATAGAGAGAGAAGAGAAGAGAAGAGAGAGAGAGACTTAGGTAGTGTCTTCATAACAACGTGTAAACATAAGGTCGATTAGATGTTGAAGCAGTTACAAAGTCAATTGCTCAAATTTTCAACAGCAAGTTCTGTCTATTTTCATCTTGTTAATCAACTTTCTACTGCTCACAAATCAACTTGTACTTGTTATTCTCCCTTATTGTCATTTATCTAGCCCGTCAATAACAAACTAATAAAAAATCTTACATAATACTAGTAATAATTATAATCATAATCAACTTTTTTTTTCTAGGTATTATTATGATGATGATTAGGATGATAATGATGATAATAATGATAAAATATTATACTATGTAAAAAGTAATAATAATGTATAATAGTACATATTAACATAAATTCTTATGACTTTGTTTCTTTATTTTACAGAAAGTTCTGTTGCTCCTTACATATAATTACTTATTAAATCTGTACACTACATAATGTAAAATATTAATTTGTAGTAATAATAGGTTATTCTAGGATATTTGTATTAGATTTAGACATTTTGAAAGTATAATGTGGCCTATTTAAGTAAATCTTGTTAAAAGGTGATTGAATTTGTAAGACAAAATTAACTATTGAATTATATTAGCAATTATATGTGCATTATTTTTATTCAATCTAAATATAATTGCAATATATTAACTTCCTTGGATCACTAAATATACTGTAATTTTATATTCAGCCTTCTATAATTATACTTTGAGAACACTTCGATTTAATTTAAACTATTTTATCAGAATTTTTCTTAAGAAAAAACATATTTTATTTTTTCTGGAAAATTAAAAGAAATTTTCGAAAAAGTTAGTTTTTTATGTTCGTATTTCATCTTTAATAAATGATATTTTATAACATAATATTTTATGTAACCAAATCATATAACAATTAAATTAATACATATAAGTAAGGGTCTTAACTGAAAATACTAATTCTGTATAAATAATCTTAAACACCACTAAGTTTAATGTTTTGTATTTAAAAAGAAAAGTATTATAAAGCAACTATTTATATGTTTATAGGCGTAATATTATTGTTTAACCATATCGGAAAAATTCTAAACTAAGACTATGAAATGTCCTAATTGGTTGTTAATTTAATAATAAAATTAGTCATTTTCTAATTGATATTCACTGCAAAAGAATTATTATGTTTTAATTATTAAGTCATAATATATAATACGTATTTTCATAATCCATTTCACTTATATAAAGTTAATAATATACGTACATCCCATAAGAATTGTAAGATAAAGTTGAAATGTTTTATATAAATGCTGAAAAAATATTTCAGTACGATGAACTATTGGGTTACTTGATATACGATGTTATACGAACAGTTGCTACAATCATCCTGACCCTTTAAATGAGTATTTATCTTCGACTATAATCCTTAAATAATTATACATATTTTATTAATAATGTTCATTTAAATTCACAAGATATATATTTATCTTTATATAACAATAAATTGAGAATTAAAGATGATGCGTTAATAAAGATATTTTTATTGATAATAAAATATGTAATAATATAAATGATAGTAGTTTATTTATAATAAACAATCACCTTATATTTTTATATTCTTATATTTCTTATTAAATAGCATGAATAATTTGAGCCTTGTAGATACTCATGCGAAAGGCCACAATTATTTCATAAATTCAATGTAGAATATGCATTCAATGACATCATCATTTGTTAATTTATTTTCACATAGAAATTGAATTTTTACACATTACACATACGCACGCACGCACGCACGCACGCACGCACGCACGCACGCACGCACGCACGCACGCACGCACGCACGCACGCACGCACGCACGCACGCACGCACGCACGCACGCACGCACGCACGCACGCACGCACGCACGCACGCACGCACGCACGCACGCACGCACGCACGCACGCACGCACGCACGCACGCACGCACGCACGCACGCACGCACGCACGCACGCACGCACGCACGCACGCACGCACGCACGCACGCACGCACGCACGCACGCACGCACGCACGCACGCACGCACGCACGCACGCACGCACGCACGCACGCACGCACGCACGCACGCACGCACGCACGCACGCACGCACGCACGCACGCACGCACGCACGCACGCACGCACGCACGCACGCACGCACGCACGCACGCACGCACGCACGCACGCACGCACGCACGCACGCACGCACGCACGCACGCACGCACGCACGCACGCACGCACGCACGCACGCACGCACGCACGCACGCACGCACGCACGCACGCACACACACATATACACGTGTCGCTAATTATCAATTTTTACTGATATTGCCATAATAAATTAAAAGATATTTTTACTTTATAGCGAATTCTTTATTCAGCGTAGTAAAAATCTTAATGGTATATTGAAATTTTTATAGTCCTATATATTGAATTCAGTGTACAGATTTTTTATCTTTACAACGCTATATCCCCATTAGATATAAAATACGATTTTAAACTTTTCGAAAAGTGAAAATTTATATGTCAAATGTTATTCCCCATATTTATTTAATGTAATTAACGTATGTATTCAAAGTTGAGTATATGCAAGCATTATAGAGAATTTCTTAAAATTAAATGAAATTTCGTTACAAATAAATAAATTTAAATTAGAAAATTACAGATATTGTAATTTTGTACAACTTATTTATATATATATATATATATATATATTTATATGTATGTATGTATACATATTGAAAGATATTTTCTAATTAGAAACGAAATGTTTGTTGATATTAAAAATTATTCAGTTGCGCCATCCCAAAGTGATGTGGACTTTGTTAATAAGACGTTTAATGGAATTTAAAAATCTTTTGACTATTATGAAAAAAATACAAAATGGTCGGTGGACTTGTTTCAACATTCGTGTTCCCAGAGTGCAAAAATTTTATTAAATATCATTAACAAGCTGATAATCCTATCGAACAGAAATCGATAAGGAAGCGAAGATTACATTATAACTGAAACAATTTTATCTTGAATATCCAATCGCTTAATAACAATAACGATAACAATAACAATAATAATATTAATAATAATAATATGACATTAATATTTAATGGTGTGCTAATGTAGTATTAAATAAAATAAATAAAATAAAATAACGATCGATTACGATAAGTAATTTATCTAATAAATTACAATACATACGGGTATGCGCGCGCTCGCTCGCGTACACGTAAACGGATATTTATATTAACTACGTAAAATACGGCAAGGACTGAAATAAAAAGGATGAGAATGCTAGTAAAAAAAAAAAAAGAAAGTCACAAATGAAGACTATTAAGAACCATTGCGGTCAACAAAGGAAACAAGAAAGACCAAGAAAGACAAGAAGAATGGCCGAAGAGGAAGAAAGAGAAAAGCGAGGCAGCCGTTGGTACGAAGAAGGACGGAGAATTAAGCGGCAATGTCAAAGTGTATGATGCATGTAAATACAGATTCACCGCAGCGGGACACCAAAATGGCGAGACAGCACTCGCCGAAGCACCCGAGCACTAAAGCACCGAAGCACTAGTCCCTCCGATCTACTTGCTTATTCATCGCGCGTTATATTTCAGTCGAGTCCGTCGAAACTCGCCTCGTCAAAAATTGCCGCCTTTCCGCGGCTCCTCGCCTCTTTACGGCGTGAATCGCAAATTCGTCCTCGAATCGAGTCTCGCCGAGGAAAACCTTTCATGTTCACCTCGTATCGCACTCATTTGTGCGTGCGTGTGTATATGGCGGCTGGGGAAGGGAGGGGTGAGGAGATAGGAGGGGGTTGGAAGAGTGCACGGGGCGTGGAGCCGAAGAAAGAGGGAGATCGTATCGCCAAGATTTAGAACGCGGCTGGGCGATCTGGTAGCTCGAATTCCGCTCGTTTCTTCGTGGAACTCGACGGCTAATTAGTCAACGCTTGGGTTACGCGAGGAGGGAAAGGGGAAGGCCCGAGCCTTCTGCCGATACCAAGTGCGTAGTCTCGGTCGCGGGAATAGGACACGGGATCGCGTACCTCACGGTGGGGCATCGAGCCTTCGATCCGCGAATTTTCGCTCCGAGGTTTCGGAAAGTCTTGGCCACGAGCCGGTAATAATCCTTAATAAACGAATCGACGGGAACAATTTGGCCATGTAGACACGGCAAATATCTGTACAAGGGATCGGGATAAGGGCGGCCGAATGATCGCAGGCAGCTTACAAATGCCAGCCGACCTGCAGTGTGCAACGTCTCGTAAGGACTATGCGGGCGCGAGATCGCTAATGCAGCAGATATTTGCCATCCTGTTAATAATGCCGCGTTTACTCGCTCGGGTTATTACCGACGGCAAACAATTTAAATTATTGGACCTGCAGCGATGGCCCGTAACCCTTGAAAATCCCATTGAGGAGGTACGATTTTTGTCCCCTGACCCGTGCCCCCAGTAATTTCATTAGCAAACGCCATTTTACTCGCTCGCTCGTAGATAAGGTCGTTTTTAAGCCAGCGACGCTTCGAGCACTTTCTTTCCATTAAAGCGGCGCTTAATTAAATCAAATGAAATTCAATGTTGAGCCGCGGATGAAAATTAGCCGACATTATCTCTAAAGCACGGGGGTGTAAACAGTTTTGTTGTACTAGCGAATTTCGATATTCGCGAGCGAGAACTCGCAAGCGAAGATAAGATCCAGGACCGCTTTTGCGAGCAGTCGAAATTCCAACCCTCGCCTCTCGTGCTTGCCCCCACGCCGCCCCACTCCGCGACAAGCCCACCCCACTCGTCGTCCCACGGTCCCTAGATCCGCCGCACGGCCCCGAGCGTCTTGACTGGAGAAAGTCAAGGCGACCCTTGCCATCCCTCCCGCAGTCGAGAATCCCTTAGGATCCGCCGTGAACACATCTCGACGCGAAAACTAAACTGGTTTAGCTTTAAGCACGTTAGAGCCCCTTTAATAGCTTATAGGTAAACAAAATTAACATATCTTAACAGCGTTAAGAATTTCCACGTCCTCCCGCTCGAGCCTGCACACGGTGACGCTCCCGTTATCAGGCCGAGGATAAGGATGATGACGAGGACGAGGAAGTAGAGCAGGAGAAAGAAGAGTAGGAGAAGGAGGAGGAGATGGAGGAGTAGGAGATGGAGGAGGAGGAGAAGGAGGAGGAGAAGGAGGAGGAGGAGGAGGGGGAGGAGGATGAGGAGGAGGAGGAGGAGGACGAGAAGCAGGATGTGGAGTATGAGGAGGAGGAGGAGGAGGAGGAAGAGGCTGGAGGGAGAATTTCCAGCGATGCCGCACACGAGTGGGAGGCTCACTCACCCTGACGCGGTGAGGGTAAGTTCGTTAAGTAGAGCCGACGCGAAAACCGCCATGAGCCATCCTTGAAACCCGATACCTTGAGGCTAGAGGCGATGCGATATGCTTCTCGTCGCAGCGCTTTTCCTTCTATGCCAACACTTATAGCTTTTGAAAGCGTATTCTTTTCGCCATTTACGGCCCAAAACCTTTTGACAGTATTCGCAATTTTTCATCCTAATGTTACGCCACTTCTCCCTTAGCCACAAACATCGTCGAGGCTCCTCGAGCGATCCTGACTCAAGCGCGAAGAATATTAAAATTTTAAATTTTCATTCCCAAGAATTTACATGCAGCTTTTTTTTTTTTATTTAGGTCTACACCCTCCTACTTACGTATAGTTTTACTCTCGATTAGATTATCATGCTACATTCGCGCATTATGTATAATGCGCTTTCCTTATAAAAATAAATATAAAAAAATTAAAACAAAAACACACACACACAGACACACACACACACACAAAGTGCACACCTTCGATATTTCTTCGCAATCTAGAGGTAAGAAAGATAGCCCTATCTTTACGCGGCAGACCTTCTTGGTACATTATGCGCGAGAAAATTCTCGTAAACGATTATGGATCTCATATCCTTCACGTGCATCGGCCCCTCCTCCAATATACGCAGCAAACTGAAATGGATAATTTTGAGAGAGCGTAGTTTCAAAGAATCGTGCGATCGAGTCGACATTTTGTCGGCCAATACGATCGGATGCCGAGAGAACAATTTCTATCTGTTCATAGAGATCTTTGCCTCTTGGAATAAATATGCAAATCGAGCGTATTCCTCTCGAGGACCTCGTTCCATTTAATGCCCCAGCAAAGAGCGCGATTGACGATTGAGCTCGCGAGTCGTGACCCTCTCCCACGAGCATCTACAGCTTACTTATCCCCAGCTACCAACTAGGCCACAACGAACGTCGGCGAACCTTAGCGCGCTGACATTGACTCGTCGCGATTCCAATCGAGCCTCAAAATATCGAGAACCGCATCTTCGAACCTTTGTATTATTCAGTGGCTTTGTACGTGCAGCTCGGTGCATCGAATACATCGAGTAAAGTAAAGTCAAGGAGAGCACGGCTTTGTCCGTCCGTTCCTTAGGAACTCCGGGGGCCGATAGTCAGAGGAAAGACTGATCCTTGGAAAACTGCCGGTGATTGAATTTCTGGATATAGTGGATATTAACCGGAGTCGAGCGCAAACGACATCGTTGGGACATCGAAGCGCCAGCCACGTAATCATGGATACGTGTAAGAAAGCTAGGGAGTGAGGGTTAGGAGGGAGGCAAGAGCCCGGCAAATGTGAATGTCGGGAACAATTTGTAAATCGGGCGTCGGCGAAGATTAAGGCAAAAAGGTACCGCGGAACCGGGGAAATAAAGCGCGCGCGTATTGAATAATAAAGGCGATTAAGCGTGAGGACGCGCGAGCGCGGCACGAATGCGTCATCCGCGGTGGGGACGGAGCGCGGATGCGTTTCTATAAATTTGCGGGCGACGGGGGCGCTCTGGAGAAATTCCGCGGTGAGCATCAGCGGGGATTGGCTCACTGACAGCCGAGAGCCGATGCGCGTCGGCAATTCGTTCCGAGTCGAACACGCCGCATTAATATTCCGGCCGCGCTCCTTCCACTTTGCGCTCCGCTCCGACTTCTATTTCTGAGTCGGGCGAGCGGTCCCTTTGTCTCGGCGCGGTTGATCCGCGGGGCCCGATCATCGACGCTCTGGCTCTCGGCTTTCGCCAAGAGATGGGGGCGTTGACGGATTGCGGGACGAGGTGTGTTTGGGATTATTTTACGATTAGCGTCGCGTGGCGCTTGGTCCTGCAAATCGAATATCGGGCGGCGTAGAAGAGAGGCTGATTGACGGCATTGGGTGGCAGAGGGCCGTATTGGGGGGTGGGGGACTTGGCGGCTTGGAGGATTGGGTGGGAGATGAGAGAAGGGGATTTTTTTTTAGCGCGGAGAGTCGAGCTATCCGGTACCGGATCCATCGATTATTTCCGGTGTCGATGGTACCTCTTTGTTTATCGTCCGTATGGAGCGTCGACGACCCGCTCGATGCTAAAATTTCCTCGAAGGAAAAACAAGGACTTTGGTATAAAGCGAGTCATAAACCTGTTAACGCGTGCATTCTCGGCTCTAAATTGATCGTTGAGAATGAATTTATGAGGCTAAAGTTTAATTAGCTAAACCGGCGTGCTCGGGACATCATATTTTTGGAGATACGTTTGACTTTTTTGCATTCACGGAAGTAGAGTCCAGTGCGCGCGCACTCCCAGCAGACGAGAATCACTTGTTATCGATATTTTCGTCGGGTAAAGTGTGTAAAAAGCTTATTTGTGCTGGCTCGGCATCGACGATCACGAACAATGACTGCGCGTTCGTAGCGGCGAGAAAGTGAGAAAAAGCGTGAACGGGAAGGGAAGAGAGATGGAGAGCGATATATATATATATATATATATATATATATATATATAAAGAGAGAGTGAGAGAGAGTGAAATAGAGCCAAATGATGATCGTGAATATTTCGGGCAAAGTGAGTCACGGAGTCGCGGCGATGATGGTGCACCCGAATCGTATATTCGTCGGAGTCAATGCCAGAAATAATATGCGTGCAACCGACTCTCTTCCAAGGAGGAGTGAAAGAGTGAGCGAGCGAGCGATATGTAAGGAAGGGACAGAGCGAGAGGGGGAGGATAGACTCGGGGGTGATGGTGGTCGGAGACCTCATCGACTAACGGACTATATTTGTCTCTGTACTAGTATGTGTCCCTCAACCTTACAAGCTCTTATTCCAAAACTTATCATTTTATACAAGAGACATTTCTTCTGTCCTCTCCTTACTGCAACTACATACACACGCTCGCGAGCTCTCGCGCTTTACGTATTTGTAAGCTCTTGCTTTTTTTCAAATTCTCCTACCGAGCTTCCCATTTAACGTGATTTCGGTTAATCGGATTATTGCTCGAGCTATTTTCGCCGAGGATTTATTCGAATGGCAGCTGCGTCTTTTAAATTTTGCAGCTTGCGGCGTACCGTTAAAATTATTGCAAACTTGCTCGTTAGCTGGAATAATTAAATTCTTTTAAGTACCGAGCAAGTAGAGCGAGTTTGAAATCGTTTGTATGGTAACTCCCGTGATGTAATGCAGTTAAGGAATTACAATCGCGTGAGTCGAGAAACTACTTTTTACTTTGCAGCTCGTTTTAATTTTACTTGCATCGAAAGCCAGCTTACATTTACAATCAGTGCGCTCGCTCCCACTCTCGCTCTTTACCGCCTCCCCAGGCTGTCCCCGTATTAGTTGGCCGTGTCTGTCTCGCTCGTATCGAGAAGCAAGGAGCGAGGGACGGGCACGAGCTGGTCGTGAGGAGGGAAAGTAGAAGGGCGCCGATAGAGTGAAGCGGATGTGATTTAGAATGTGTCGCCGCGAAGGAGGAGAATAAGAGCGCAGTTAGCGAGGGCAGCAGGGATTTGGCTCGGGCGAGGAGCGGATACGCGATGAACAATGGCAGGAGTATTGATAAATTTGAATGTGGGAAGGCGGCGGCGGCGGCGGCGGTGGCAACAGCGGGGTGGTGGGCAAGAACAAAATAAAAAGCCGAGGACGGAAGTGCAGGCGGGTGGCTCGGACAGAATAAGACACCGAGGAATACGTTATCCTCGCGATCGGTGGCGCCCGAGACAAATGCGACCCCCGGCGGCGAGACTCGGCGCACCGCATGCAGGGGTTGGCTCACGGGGGCCGGTGATAAACAGTGACGCTCATTCACAATGGCCGGCAAACACGCATTAAGCCCGGCTAATATGAAGTGTATTAATGCGCGCGGCATTGTTTAACCCCACGGCGTACACGGCTACTGTCACGAGAGTCCACCTTCGTTGCGTCGTGGGGGGGCCCTCGATCCCCCGGCCGCTCTGTCGATCCGCCGGCCGATCGATAAGCCGGCCGGCTGATAGCGCGAAAAGCCCCGATTGTTTATACTTTGGGCTCCTCGGGACGCGGGACGCGCCGGCGTAGGATATTTCTGCCCACCAGACTAAATTATGAGCTCGCCAACCAGCCAGCCAGGCCGTGAGCGCGCGCGCGCGCCTAAATGATTGCCCGTGTTATGTTAAACATCCGAAAAGAGAGCGTCCGAGATGGCTGGGCGGGCGGTGGCGGCGACGGGGCCCCGGTGTGCGCGTATGCGTGTGCGTTTGCGTGCGCTTGTGCGTGTGCGTGTGAGTTCGTGTGTGCGTGCGCGGGTGCATGTGCACGAGTGTGTGAACGGAGTGAGGATGGGAGGAAGAGGGGACAGACGGGATAAAAAGAGCGCAACGAGGTCGCTTCCTCACCCACACACGTCTCGGACCTCCGAGTTGGCGAAGGAAGAGAGAGAGCGAGAGGAGCTCGGAGGCGGGTAACGGTTATTTATCTCGCTCGGCCGCGCGAGACTAGATTTTGAATGATTTTAACAAGCGGATCGGCTCGGCTAAAAGTACGACAAGACCGACGACCGCCGGTCACACCCTCTTCAATTTACGAAAAACCACAAGCGAACCAATTCCCAGCGTAATTAATGACGCCCACGGTGCATTTACAACGTTTTAGCCTCAAATTCGCCGGCAAAAGTGCTCGCGCTTTTTAATTCGCTTTTAATTCGGAGGGGCGCAATTTGTCCCTGCGAACGTGCCTGTCCCAATGCGCTAATCATTATAATTAGGTGACATTTATAAGGGACCGGCTCCCGATACGTCACTTCCCACAAACTAGGCCCCCAAGACGAAAATTGGCATTTGGTTCGCGTCGGAGCAGCTGTACAAGGGGCCCGATTAGGACCGCTACGGGACGAGGGGACGTGGTCGACAAACGAGGTAAACAAACGAAGACGTGTGGCATTGGTGAAAGGGAATGTGGCATTGCAAAGCAGCCGATGTAAGAGATAGAATCCGACTGGGTCAAAGGAAGAGAATGGTTAATAGGAATAGACATCGATTGGGACCGCCGTGAATGAGCTAGCCTTTAATAGGGGGGAGGCGTTGGGATAGGGAGGGGGGACTGGAGGTATCCTAAGGGGTTAAGGCTGGAATGTTGATACGCGAAGCGCGGTTGAAACATTGTGTGGCTAGTGCGACGTGGCGTGGTGCGGCAGCATCGAGACAAAAGACATATTAGAAACATCATAATGCCAAGACAAAACTGTGTTCTAATTTATAATCGGACAATATCGCGATAGAGTCTCGGGTTCGAGGCATTGTATGCCGCGTAGGACCTTCGTTCCTGGACTTTTGTAGCCAGCGCCTGCTGCATTCGGACCGAGTCACTGGGTGGGGTCCCCCCCTCCCTCCCTCCGCCTCCTTATACACCACCACCACCACCACCGCGGCCGGGTATTCCCCATCAACCCCTTCCTCCCTCAACACCGTATCACGACCAACGCGCTCTCTAGCTCTCTCGCTCTATTCGTCCGTCCAACCGTCTATCTATCTATCTATCTATCTATCTATCTATCTATCTATCTATCTATCTCTTTTTCTCTCAGGGCACCTTGGTGGCCAACACGGGATATCCTTTTGATATTCTCTTAACTAATGCCGGCTATTCGTTACGATGCCCATACTCTATCTCGTTCTCTGGCTCGCTCATCCGTGCCCTATCTCACTCGCACTCGCTTTCACTTCGTGTAACGAGACTCTTTCTCTGATTCTCCCCCATCTTCATCTCACTCGTACTCTCTCACTCTGTCTCTCTCGCTCTCTCCCTCGCTCTCCCTCCATCTGTCTGTCTCCATCTCTATCGTACTCTTACTGGTAAATGCACGCCCGCACATATACACGGATGCACGCACGCACGCACGCACACGTGCGCTTTCTCTCTTTCTCTGTTACTCATCCCTATCTTAGCCCTTTGCTCGAACATACCTTACACTTTTCATTAATCAAATCTCAACTTTGCTGCATACCTTATGAATTTTTATCTCATGTAAAGGCCATAGCTTATATTCATTATTTTTACTAATAACAGAATTCTTGTTGAAAAACACAACGTCGTACTCTTTGAATTTAGATTTTTATTGTTTTTTTTTTTTTTTTTTTTTTTTTTTTTTTTCTTATATATTATTTGAATATATTTATTATAATTTTAGACTCTTTAATTATTACTGATACTATTAGCAATAAACATAATACGTAATTTTCTTTAGCTCATACGTGCACGATATCGTCGATGTCGTAAACTTCATCATTTTATTGTAAGAAATATTATGTGAAAACTGTCATTCGAGTCATTAGGAATATTATTCTCAGAGCCAAAAAGTATCTCGCAATCTATAATTATTAATCCGGGAAAATATATCGGACCCAATGTCTGAAACTTACATATCGACGTTTCACCGGAAATACAACTTAAGTAAGTCACTGTGTTAGGATGCCTTTTACACGAACTTCGACCACAAGTTCGAACTTACATCTGAGAATAACCGGTGATTGCGGGATAAAGTGTTTAGTCGAACTTTGGACAACATTTTGACAATTAATCTTGGACACACCGGAGTGTCTATTAGCGATTTATTTCGCAATAATTCTCACCTCACTTCTCTCAATTGTAATACAAGTTACACAAAAACTATCTTTAATAGCTCGCGCTTTTAATTTAATTCATTCACTCGTGCAAAGAGTAATATCACACAACCAACTATTCACATTTTCAAGAAAATTTTTCACCTTCACTAATAAAATAAAAGTATAAAGTATATTCCGAAAGCCTAAGTATTATTATTATAAATTAAAAGCGTTCTTTCCAATTAAATTTTATATAGCATTATCAAGCGGACTACTTAAACAACTCCACATCCTTTATTAATATTTAATTACGGCCTGTGTCATTTCCATTCAATCAACCTTAAGCTTCGCTCGTATTTCGAGGACAAGAGGCTGCGAGCCAATCTGTTATCCACAGCATATTAAGGACAATAACAATATCGACGAAAATTGTTATTCCATCGTCTGCATTGCCACGAAAGCTGGCAAAATACGCTTTTCATTGCCATCGACTAGGCTGGCCAACGGGGCTCGTCCACTATTATTCCGTAACGTCTTGCGTTCGTGGAAACGCTCGTGAAAACGTTCCATCTAAACGGCCGGGGCTATCTCATACCCCGACTGATCGGCCACGTAAAAATTCCTGGGCTGATCCATGCCGCCCAGATACGTAAGAACGAACGTGGTCGAGCCGAGTGTACGTCGCTCAAGTAGCAGGGGCGCCGAAGCCCAACGAGAAAACGTGTCTGGAATCCTTGATAAAACCCGCGCGACTCGACATCCTTATATCATCACCACGTAAGGATGTCGTCATCGAGTAATCGCGCCTCCGCGCGCAAACCTCTTGGAAAAGTCGCGCAGGGTCACCGTTTGGCAAGCAACGCTAACAACGACGATCCAGCCAAGTATCCTTCCTCGTCTGCCCCATCCCTCTACTCGCAACACCAACAACATAGAAAAAAAGTGCACGCCAAGAGGAGGTTTAATAAGCTGAATGTCAGACGTGGCTGAAAGGTGGATCTCGATGCATCCGGGAGGCGAATCGTTTATTCGAGCCGAGCCGCGCGGCCGATCGCTGTTAGGGGCAGTCGAAGAGGAACGTCTGTCCAGACAGGAATCAGTCTGGTAGGCGGTACCAGCGCGAGGCCGGACCTACCAGGCGAAACCCCAAGCTCAAGCTAACAATGAGTTTGCATTGTCTGGGCCGCCGATGCCGCGCTGCTCCTTTTGCTCCGGATACGCGTAGTACTCGCACACATGCCCTATGCTCTCGATATCCGCCGTCGAGAATGAGGGGTTGTTAACTCTTGCTCGTCCCCCCCCCCCTCCACCGCATCGGTCCATCCCGCCACCTCATTCCCATCAAGTGCATCGCGATCTGCAATCTCGCTCAACGAGCCAGTCGAGAGTCGACTTGAGTGAACTCAAGGTCGCGAAACCTGCCGGAGACTGGGTAGAGCTTCGCCGTTTACGATGATTCGACGACGGTGGCCGATGTCGCGGGAAAGATTGTCGAGAGAGCATTAGGATCCCGGGAACCGGACGGCAATGAGCGCAATCGCCCCATCGGTCGGCAGCCGTTCCCCGGAATCGGAAGATCATCGCAAGATCAAAGGACGAGCAGCGGTTCCCGCGTGGGTCCGATGATGAAGATATCGGGGGAAGCTTACGACTGCGGGCGAGGATTTTGGGAGCGCGAGGGCGGAATAGTCGCGACGGAGCCGAAAACGAGAGGTCGCGAGATTTTTCACTAGAGGGGCGCGATGAGCTGAGTACGTAAAGGAGAGCCTGCGCCGGTATCAACGAGGAATCGTCCGGGCTGCCGGGGCAGGCGCGCGCGCCCGGCTCATAATAGGCACGAGCGAAGAGGAGCGGCAGGTAGGCCACGTGACCGACTCGCCGTGGATAACCAGTTCCTCGGTGATTTGTGGCTATTGCCCAGCGATTCGCCGCGCGATAATAATGTGGCAATAGGCCTTGTTAGCGACGAGAGTGAGTTCAACGAGCCGTCCACGTATTATCCTAGTGACGCCGAAGTACGCCAGTCAGCGTCATCGACGCACACTGGGCGACGCTGCTCCTTCTCTCCCCTCGTAGATCCGGGTAGAGACGAGGCCGAAGCCAGGGTTTTGCGAATCGGATGCGCAATCGAGGTGGGAACCTCGTTTTT
Organism: Ceratosolen solmsi marchali; assembly: GCF_000503995.2. NCBI lineage: Eukaryota > Metazoa > Arthropoda > Insecta > Hymenoptera > Agaonidae > Ceratosolen > Ceratosolen solmsi. The sequence goes on from NW_011948415.1 coordinate 8,437,148, forward strand.
TCCCTTTTCGCGCGATGCTTTGTCGGTGTAATGGACTTGATAAGAGATTTAATGCTCGCCATGGTTTCCCCGTCTTCTTCGTAACGCTGAAAGCTTGACACATTCTTTCATTGGTATATATTGTGTTGGTTGGCGATTACGTGGAATGAGGGATGATTGGGGAGGGGGGGGAGGGGGAGATCGACACTGGCTTCGAATTAAAAGGCTACAAGTTCTTGTGGGACTCCAATGGCACTTTGAGGACGCCTTCTTATGGACGTTGCTGTGCCGTAAGTGAACTTTAGATTAATAGTGAACGCGGCCGGAATACTAATGCGGCTAAAGGTAAAAATTTCGTAATGCGATGGGGTAAAATGACGTGTAGGTAAAGGTTATACGCCACGCACTTGAGGGCATTAGATTAGATTCGAGTTTGCGTGGACAAAGAAATTTATTATTGATAGCAGTCGAGCAACTGTCACATATGTACAGGTAAAAATAAGATATAACCGAGTGGGAAGTAGGAATAAAAAGTCTGTTGACCTACTACTAAGAGAGTAAAGGTAATCGTTTGATATATTAATTATAAATATACGTTCGAGGCAACTTAAGCAAGAGAATGATAATATTTAAATGAGTTTGATAATACTTTATCTTCAATTATAATTACGTCGACTTCGTTTCCGTATATATATATATATATATATTATGTTTTTGCATAAACTTTCAATTAATAAATGATAAAATGAGCTAAATAAAATATTTTATAAAGTGAAAGCGTAACTTTACCATAATTAATTAAAATGTTTTCATGGCTTACGTAGTATCTGGTATAACTACTTCAACTTTATTTTCATTACACGGAATAATAATAATATTTGATAATAGAGAGGTTACAGAACCAACCAAATATTGATCGACATAATAAAGTTATAACATAATCAACATAATAAGTTGTGGATGGCTCATCAAGTTATCGTTTCTCGAACATTCATTGTCATAAATCTTGTATGTTGAAAAATATAGGAGACGCGTGTCCTTCGGTTTATTAATATAGAAAGAACGATTGGAAGTCGAAGGAAAATTTGATTTATTTACTAAACTTGTGCTATCTCGTTCATGAAAAATCTATAAACAATCGAGCATTATACTTTGATATACTCTGATATTTTATTGTAAACTTTGCACATACGCATATGAATATATTCGTCCCCGATGAAGAAAATTTCAAGGAATTAGCAATATCAATAATGTCAGAATATTGTTAGAATCTTGCATTTATAACTTCTCATAGTCCTTTAATAACAAAATTTATATTTCAGCGACACCATTGGTTACATTTTTCTTTTATTCGTAAGCAGTTTTCGACCGCTTTTATAGCATCATATTAAATATATATATTTCTTGCAATATTTATGGTAAAATAATTACACCACTGTAAAAAATTTCTCGTGAAAAGACTGTGATTTGTTTACGCGATAACGATACTTCATATTCATTAAGAAAATTTTGTATTTTGAACGGTGGTTTTAAAGCATTAAAAAAGTTTGTCCAAATTTGATTATTGCAATAGAAGGACAATGATCGTTATTTATTAACTGTAGTTATTAATTAACTGCATGTAAAAAATTTTAATTTGGAGCCAATATCATCAATACAAATATTCCTAGTGGACGAATGAATATATGTAACAACAAAGCTGCAAGAGCCGTTAGGAATTAAATATTTTTCAACCATTACGACTTTTTCCTCGGCACTCGAGGCACTCGAACAACATTTCATTCGAACGACGCGTGATTGTTTATACGCCGGTTAAATTATTATAAAAAATTTTAATATTCTTGTACATTCAGTACGTGACAAAACACTAGTCATAAGACTCACGCATTAAGTGTCGTACTAAAACGCAAAAAGAATAAAATAAATATTTTTGAATGATATTTATAGCCAATAAGAGAAATAATCATGAATAGATTAACAATGAAGTTAATAATGTTGCAGATATAGAAAAGTTTGTAGATATAAGCGAAGGCAGTTTGAAAATGCCAAATTCAATGTCAGTAAACATATCACTTTTAATGACTTTCAGTATCATTATTTAACGCCAGATGTTTTCTTAACCCGCGAAATATAGGAACGAGTTGGATCGATTATGAGAAAAGACTTTAATTTTTTAAGAAAAGCTTATGATAAAAGAAGCGGAATGAAGTGAGTTGAAGTCTCATGGAAATAAGAGCAAATGGAATTGGAAATATCGATCGAACCAACTAATCCCTCCCCCAAATCCTGATATTCTCCCATCCGTCTTCGTTCATTGTCCCGATGCTCGCGCGATCGTTCACGGGTAGGTTCGAGGTCAGCCGTGGTCGCGTCTAGATCTTCCTTTATGACAAGCGGCGGATGTCCGCGGAGTCTAGTTTGCGCGGAGGCGCCATATAAGCCGCTCCGAGCTAACGACGCATAAAGTCCGACGATAGCATATCTGTATCAATTGTATGCATATGGGAGAGTGGCTCGGTGCATTTGTCGCGTGCCTAGCCATTATACGGCTTATCCTTATTGTTCGGTGGTAATAGCGAGATGCCTCCCGACCCTCGCCCGTCCCTCTCTCTCTCTCTCTCTCTCTCTCTCTCTCTCTCTCACAGGCCTCCAGAGGAAATAACGGAGGGGGTATGGCAAGAGGAGGAGAAGGAGAAGCGGCTGCTGCTGCTGTTTTGGATGATGCTTATGCTGCTGCTGGTGATGCTGTTGTTGTTGCTGTTGTTGTTGCCGTTGTTGTCGCTGTTGCTGTTTCTGCTGCTGCTGCTGCTGCTGCTGCTGCTACTGCTCCTGAACATACCGGCATAACTCCCATTAAACCCTCATACCTTATGCGATCTTCATTTAAATACGATTATGGATAAGGCGATCCTCCGGCGAGCATCAATTTGATATTCAAATGGCCGATCTTTTGTTCGACGACAATTTTTCGATTGGACCGCGAGCAGCGAGACACGCGATCGGCAAATCGATTTATTCAAATGTGGCCCACGCTCAGCCCCTCCACCTTTGTTCGCCGCCTCGGCCACGTAATTGTTCTTGCGAATGAGATTCGAGCGCACGCGGGACAATAAGTGGCGATAAATGATAAATCGCGTTTTGCCGGCGTAATAAACTTTTACGGACGTTTTTCGTGGCCGCCCCTTCCCTGCCCCTCCACTCGCTTAACCTTACTTTCTTCTCCGCATCCCATCGGTAGCGTCCGAAACGATAGCCACGGGCCGCCAAAGCACTGAACCTCGGGGGCGCATTGTGCCAAGTATGCGTGCGGAAGCCTGCAAAGATACGGCATCGGTGACATTTCTATACCAAATATATCGCACAAAGGCCGCCGGCAACCACTGTCATATTAAATATTATTTATGCCGGCGAATGGCATAAACATCCCGGCATTGTGCGCGCGAACGCGCTCGCTCCTACTCATCCACGCACGCTCCCGCACTCTCTCTCTCTCTCTCTCTCTCTCTCTCTCTCTCTCCCTCTCTACTTATGTTTTCTTTACCCAATAGTTGAGACTAACACACACACACACACACACACACACACACACACACACAAAAGCAAACAAACAAACAAACAAACACAAAATCAGCCGTTCTCTCTATCTAGAGCTACCACTTATGAATACGTACATTGTGCTGGGGAGTCGGACTTTATGCCAACTGCATGCGTAGGAGATCTTCAGGAGCACGGACACGTGCTAAAGGAAAGGAGAGGTATTTCCAATCGGAAAACAATATCGATCCATTGTTTGAGCTGGCGTATAAATATTGCGATGAGGACCGATGCTCCCATCTTCGAAGAGGATCGCGCATGTTAAAGCAGAAAATGTGTCGTGTAAGCCATTGGCATTCCTCGAATGATTATGCAGAGTCGAACATTTTTTGATAGGATAAGGCTCCGTTCCTCGTGCATCTATGGCATTCGCCTCTGCGCGTACTTTCCTTCTCAATAACGAAACAGAATGGAGCATTTGAAGCTGCGATTAAGCAAGGAACCCTTAACATCATTAGCACAGAATATTATACAAATTACGACTCTCGGTCGGATAATTCAATAGTATGAAAATCCTTCTTCCTTTCCTTCTTCCAACATTCGTTTATTCTATTCTCGATATATATTCACGAAATCATAAAAATTCGCAACATTTGTTTTAAAGGGGATAAAGAAAACGAAAAAAATTCATAAATTTGTAGTATTTTTTGTTCTTTTTCCTTTTACATTCAGAGGGGAAGTTTTAACGATCACAATTAACACGTTAAATACTTATCGTCATATATACTTAGATTAAATTGTTATTCATAATTGTCAATACTCCACGATTACATAACATTCTATAACGATTATATCATTTTTCTTAAACTTTTTATTATTGTCTCAAGTATTATTTTTTCTCGATATTAAATAAATTTCAGAAAATCCTTGATAATTTCATTATCATTGACAGACATGTAAATTAAACGTCTGCCCTTAACTATATTTTACCAGAATATTAAAAATATTATTTTAAGAATGATTGTAAATTTTTTTTACAGTAAAGATTAATAATTTAAACAATTGAGACATAAGATTTCATAATAATGTGTATTTACATTATTCAAGTGTAATCTTTAAGCATGTTCATTTCTTTTGCTTCATAATTGTTTTTTTTTTCGTTTTTTTTTTATTTTTACGAAGAAACACACAACTTGAAACTTGACAGATTCTTGATTTACAAGAGTTTTCATCTATATTTATACTTGTTTAAGATTGTAGGATTAACTATTCTCATTTTATCCTTTTACAGAAATATATTACTTTTTTCTAAAATTGGCACAAAAATACCTCGAAGCCTTAATAACGATACCAATGATCTTTTGAAATGATAAGAACTGTGGTTTTTAAATACTTAAGAATTAATTAACATTGATTTAAAAACTTTTAAATTTAAATTTATATAAATCAAAAACTGCTGAAATATAATACAGCCATGTGAGTTAGTTAAGCATATTACGTAAAGCAGTGTATTTTCGGAATACTGATTACATAAGCTTTAATTTTTATTTATACAATGATTAATTGACATTATTTGTTGGAGTTTAGTTAAAATTCAATCGAGAATTCAAATCGAAAAACTTTGACATATATTCATTTTCGATGTTATTTTAGATTATGTATATTTACGATTCTTAAAAGAATTTCAATTACTTTAAGTAATTCCTGGAATACATTTAATGTTTTACACCAATTTAATATATTGCGCGTTATTTGTTTATTCGAATATAATATTTAAATATAGCTTAAATATAATTAACTACGTAATTTTCGATATATTATAGGTTCCATAGCATTTTTACGAATTGCTGATAATAAATTTATCTTTTATTTCATTTCCTTATATCTTATATTAAAAATCACTCGATATTTCGATTCATGTAGAATCTACAATGAAAATATACCGAATTTAAATTAAAAGCATATTCATTACAAAGTTAAAAGAATGAAAATAACTTACCATAGCTGAGAATATCAATGCTTAATGATAAATAATATAATTAGTAATTAAAATTATCTAAATTATTTAGTATTTATTTCAGAAAAACATGGTAAAGGTATAATATGAAAAAAAAAGTACTATTAACATTACTATTAACATTGCAATTAAAATGATTAAAATCCTAAAATGTAACAAAAATGTTTTTTTGACATTGTGATAGATGTAAATGTTGTTTATTATATATCAATAATAATCATAGACTGAGAAAATTGAATAAATGTAACTTTTTGAAAAACTTTTGACTTATTTTATATTAGTGAATAGCTCGAAACTTTAAAACTTTATCGTTTAAACAATACATTTTTTATATTACTCCTTCTTATTTTTATTAACTACATATAAATTCGTGCTTATTATTATACAGAATTCGATATATTTCTTAAAGTCTTTATAATAAAAGAATATAGGATCTATGTTGAAATTTCATAGTAAGTGATTCATAATATTTATTCAGCTCCTTTTTTAACAACCGACCTTTCATTTATTTATATCGTCATTAAGAAGGAAAATAGTTATTTTTAATAAAAAAAAACGATTTCAATAATGATAAATAGCGTAACTTTATCTTTTGATTATTAATACATTATTATTTAAGAAAATAAACAAAAAAATTGCTTTCCGTAATTATGAATATATAATTATTTATTATTATTACCTATTCTATATTAATAAATTATTAAAAATTTATTGCAATTAAATGACTTGTAGAAAATTCATAATTCGTATTCACGTCGTAGCCATCGAATCTTATTAAAAATACTTTTAAGATATATATGTCTTCTTGATTCATATGATTATGTGTAAAGAAAAGTTACAAACTGAAACAGACCAAAATAGCTCTCATTTTGTTAATTTTATTATTCATAATAAGTTGATATATCGACATTTACGAATATTTAAAGATGAAAAGAGCCTAAAATATGTAAGATACGAGAAAAAAAAAATTTAAGATTCCTTCGCTCCAATTTTAAATTCATTTTAATTTGAATGATGCGAGGAAAATATTCAAAATACATTATTAAAGAGTGAAACTTGTGAAGATAAATATTTACTTTTATGCCTGCATACAACAGAGTCAATACGATAAATATTTTGATTACCGAAACTTAGTCACAGCAAAACAAACTAAATTATTATTAAAATTTTGAACATTGAAATTTTGAAATTAGTTATTTTATAAACGTTTGGGTAAAAAGTTTAAACAAATGATTAATGTAGTTAGCGTATGCGAAAGTGTTGAAATTTCAAATTAAAAGATATAGAATTTACATAAATCATTATAGCAGTTCTACTTTAATAACGTACGATGTTAGGCACACACAAATACCGTAAAGTTGAAAATGACGGTGAAGTACAAAAAATAATATCTATTATATGCTTCAATGTAATCGTTTTGTATAAAACATTAATTATTAATTATTTATTGGAAGAAAAAGGGGGGGGGGGAGCAATTTTTAGAATAAATTTCTTCCGTCGTAATAACTTAAAGTTCATACAATTGCTAAATTGTTCATTCATATTGTGTAATTATAATTGAAATTGTAATTACCAGTGAATTACATATTAGATATTATGAAAAATCTATAATAAGATTTGGAGAAACACCCAAGCTACGAATTATAGTGATCTAAATGGACAACGAGCGCCATCTCTTGTAATAAAGGCACACTCAGAAATACAGTGATACTCAATTTGAGGATACTTTAGTGTTTGGAATTTATAGTTTACGAGATGATTTTGATTGTTAATTCGCCACGCATTTCCACGCTTTTGTCTTTAAAGGAAATTACCAAGTATTTGTCTTTCATTGGTTAAATAATAATTTTAAATTTTTAAATTATATAATATTTACGTTATTTAATGGGTATTTCCATTCCCAGAAAATAAATTATGCAAAAAAGTATCTTAATAATTCATAGATGATTGTAAGAATTTTATGAAATGCCATCTAATAATGATTAATACCAATAGCAATTGTTGAAATAATATATTAGAATATTAGGGTATGATATTTTCTCGAACTTTTAAATGGAAAGTCAAATGAAAATTATATTTATGTATTATCGCTCATTTTTCATTATCCCTTTTAAAAAAATATTCAACTTATTTCTCATTGGCTTATCACTACAACGAAAAATTTTACTCTTATATAAGTATCATCGTTTTTATTTTGTAAATCTGATTGCGTCTGAAACTACATGATTAACTGGACCGTGAGAAATTTACTATGAACTTTACGTTGATGCCCTCCAGTGATTTCTGACAGCGAGAGGCTTCATTTAGAATTTCTTTTAAAATAATGATTTTTTTGACAACCGTTGTATTTAGTTAGGAATTAATGTAGTATTTATATTGTAGTTAAATATTAATGCTGTTTATGAGGGGCTTCCTGACATGTTTCAATTACGGATTTTTCTGTAATTTTATGAAACAATACTTTGAGCTGATTGATGCTATCAACTTGAATAATAATAATGACCTCGTCTCGCAAGAAATTAAAATAAAAAGCAAAAAAAGGAATTAATCCAGCTCAATACCTACTGTTTTTTTTTTCTTTTTTTTTTGTGAAAAAATGTATTTAAGGAATTATTTAATATTACTGTATGTGGCTGCTATTATGCTTGAAAAAGTTGATTTTTACAAATGTTACAGTATTTATGACACCTTTTTTTTTTTATGTAATGAAATAAAAAAGATTTCGGACAAAATGATTATTTACTACATTCATATGCGAATATCGACATTATTATTTCCTTTCTATGTACACAGAGCTTAATCAAAATCAATAGATTGTAGCCCTCGAATTTATACAGAAGTTTTTCTTAGCCATGACATTTTGAACGTTTCCAGCTGCACAAAGCCATTTCAATTACATGGAATACATGATAATTATACGCTAAAATCAAGTTATATTCTCTATTTAATCATTAAATTAATAGCCATTGATAATTATTATTTCTAAGCCTATATTTGCTTACAACGATTAAACAGGGTAACGATTGTTACATGCATTATATTCACCAACACAATGGAAAATTTAAGTGGTAATCGACGGTGCCTGAGGGATATAAATGCTTTAACAAACCTCTGCCTTGTATTATTTACAGAAAGAGATTTAAATATTTGCAGATGTCGAGGGCAATTACAGGTAAATAAAAAAAGGTAAGAGAAGGCAGATTTATCAAACTAAAGGTGATATCAAGTACAAGCAGGTCTTTGCAGTAAAAAAAGGTTACCAGCCTACACACGTAACGGTTTTATTAGTATTGCATTGAAAAAGTGTTAAACGAATTATTCATGAAGGTTTAATTTAAAATAATAATAATAATTATAATAATTATTATAATATTATTAATATTAATATAATTAAGAATTATTTACGATATGAATATGACAGCAATTATGAACCAAATACCTCCGTTATTTGTAAGACTTATTTATAAGATATTGTAACGAATAAAAGATTATTAAGAAAATAATATTGTAATACGCAGGTTATTAGCAAATTATGAATGTCAATTATATTACGGAGTATTATAGCAATTTAGTGTATCAAAGTATGCGTGTTAGTTAGAAATTTCGCAGCGAAGAAATTGAAAGTATTCTTGTTCGTGATTACCTTCTGAAAGAATCGCGTCTAACGAGATTTTTAACGCCGTTAAAATTTTTCATACAATAAATTTTAATTATTTTAATATTTCTTGCTGAATGTAAATATTAATTTTAATTTTTGGCAAATGCTTTATACTAATTTGCGCGTGAACGTCGTTATTAAGAAGAATTGCAAAACACAGAATTTAATCTAATGAGGCTTTCTAAATTTAATGACTATTTTGATAAAAGAAAGTGATTTTCATTGTATTTATGAGAAAGAAATCCCTTGGTGGCTATGCAACGAGTCATTGTAGCTTTCTTCTACCTTATCGATATTAGCATAGAAAAGCAGTTCACAAAATCGTTAGACGCTGTGAAAGTACACACCTGGGTACTGTAAGGATATCTGTCACCGAATAAAATTGAACCATTAAATTATTAAAGAATCCTTATAGTCTGCAGTATCTGTTGTACTTATACAACCTGCCGTACCTTGCTATGCTTTCTAATAATTGACGAGCTATGATATATTAAATGCTCGACAATATATTTATAATAACTAGCGTGGGACAATCTAAAGTAACGCTAATAAATGTTACTAAAGGCAAATTTAGAATCCAACTACAACAACAACAACAACAACAACAACAACAACAACAACAATAATAATAATAGTAGTAATAATAATAATAATTGTAACTCGATATATTAAAATATTAATACAATCGTTGGTAATTATAATAAAAATTTTTAAAAATTTAATAGTCCTAGTACTTAGTTCAGAGTGCTTATTGCCTATATGGTGTACTTGTGGTAATAATAGAAAAAAAAATTCAACTCCTGACTTGTTGGGATAAATTAAAATATGCGCATTACAGTAATTACAGGGGAATATTGCAATTTCTTACAATTATAAAAAAATAATGAACAATGGCAAAAAGTGATCTAAGCGTGGCTTATAATATGGATGGATTATGAGTTGGCACTAATGGACTATAAAAACTATTGGGGAAATAATTTATTTTAAAATCGAATGTTATTGTATTAAGGAGTTAAAAATTACGACTTTTGCAATTCATGTTGGGCCTATGTATTGTAAAATATCGAAACATGCATTACCATGACAATTAATAAGAAATAATAACGACTTTAAGATATAATCGAGCATAAATGTATAAAAGGTCAAGGATCTACCGAACAGTATTTAATAAAATAGAATCAGAATTAACTACTTAATTACAAGGTATGAAAATTCCATACCACTTAGTTTAATTAATTCATGTTGGTTTGAATGAGAAGTTATTCGTCTAACTAAAATAGAAAATGGTTATGAGAAGTCTTAGTAATATAAGATACGCAAATACGCCTCGACGTAAATTAAATATGTAGTAGCACAACCTTGACATAGCTCCTTGACAGATTAGGATTAAAGCGTCATTCATATTGATAAAATAATAAATTAAAGGTGCTTAATATATTTATTAAAGGGGTGTTCGTTTACCTTTTCCCTCGTACTGGCGGCAACAAAATTTATCGATTATTACATGATAGCAGATTCGTGAAAATTCGTACTTCCTAATACTAATAATAAGTGATGGTGAAATGCAGTTGTCGCAAATATTAATATAAATATTAAAATTTATTTCAAATGTAATTTAGTAAAGAATTTCGAATGAACTTTTACGCGCAGAATACATTAAATCTTAAGCTCTTAAACTTTTCCAATTATTTAAAAAGATTTGTAACATAGCAATAGAATAAAAACGTCAGACAGATTACGAGTCGAGAAAAAAAAAGAAGAAAGGAAAATGGAAGAGAGAAGGTCGAAAGTCCTATTGAAAGCGAACGGAAGGTAACACTTGAGATCGCTACCGAAGAAAGAGCGAGAGGGATAACTCGGGAGACTCTACTAAATCCATATAAATTGTCGTATTGTTGGAGGACCGAAGCGCATACCAATTTGACATACCTACATCTCCGGTAAAATCTTCGAACGAGAGAATCTCTATACTTGCAGTGTGCGGCGCGGCTGCTCTGCGGATTCGATGCTCTTTCCTGGGGATTATGAAGGGGGCGATCCCCGATTTTTTGAGGATTAGCATGGGGTCGATCGAATTCGACGACGTTGAATTTTGATTCTTGTAAAAAGGACACCTCCTCTCCTCTCCTCACTCTCTCTCTCTCTCTCTCTCTCTCTCTCTCTCTCTCTCTCTCTCTATCATACTTTCCTTCGTTTCTGTATTTTTTCATTATGGCTTTCTTTTTTCTTTTATTGACTTGGCATTAATTATTACCAATTTATTCCCATTGTCCTGTTCTTTCTTTCTTCTCTTTTTTGTTTTTTTTTTCTTTTTTTTCTTTTTTTTTTTTTCTTTTTTTTTGGTTTCCTTTATGGAAGTTGCGTACAATTGCTCTGCATAATATAATTTAATAATTTAATTTGGTCATCATCGGATGAATATATTGCTACGTTTATAGACTGGTTAGAAACTGTTATTATTACACAGCAATTAATTATTAGGGTAAATATTTGAGTTTTTTTTCTACGATAATAAACGATGTAAAATGATATCAAAAAAGAGTTTTTTTTTTTTAGGACACGGATTACTTTAGGATATGAAGGAATTGGTAGCTTATCTAATGTTATAAATCGATGAAATTCCACATCATTGTTGACCACTGGAAAATACAGGCATTTTCAGAAGCACAGACACATCGTGCACTTATAAAAACGTATAGAAAGGGAATTGAAAATGGGAAAAAATTGCGATCGATAATTAATTTCTTGCTTGCACTGTTCATTGAAGAGGTAGGGGGTAGGGGGCAGGAAATAATCAATGTCGCTCACCTATAGTATATTGAAATAATTTTGCCAATTTCAAATCGACATATAATCGTAATATGAAATGCGCATAAATTTTAAATTCTTTCAACAGTCCGAAAAACATAATGTAATACAATATATTTTCGCAGATTTAACGCTCGACCAATCTGCTTTATATTTAATATTTATATTTAATCTGCCATCTGCTACCACCCACACCAGCATTTCGCAGACATATTTCTTTTGCCACTTACTTATGTCATTAACCGGTGTTATAATTCGTTGACGCTCTAACGAACGATACCTGCGCTTTATAATTCCTGTGCCATATAATACGTGACGAGTAACAAAGCAATAAGCGCCTATTATAAAATAAATATTTGAAGTATCCTCGAAGAAAACTACACACGAATATAAGAAGTTATAAGATACAACGTTCAAATCAGACGTAGCGAAGGTAAACAAGAAAATACAATCTATATGTTTGCTCTGATTGCCCAGCGCCTTGTATCTGCTATCTCGTATCTCCCAGCTTTTCACTTATAAGTAGCGGAGGAGGAGTCTTAAAGCGGGGAATGAAGCAAAAATGGCAAATTTTATCGAGCGCCAAACATCGCGAAATGTAGAAATCGCTCGATTCTCCAGATGATTTATCGATTTTTGCCTACCATTCACACGAGCCAACCTGCTTTACAATACAATGCTTGATATAAGAATTTAATGTCCATTTGAGTGCCAATATAATAAGTGCAAAACGAGAGAGCAGACGAGGTGGAGGCAAGCGATAAATGTTTTTAATCTCTTCTCGGTTGGTAAAAAGGTAAAGTTCTGCGGTTATGTACACGGGGACAGAGATAGATGCAGTTGCTTCGGAGGCATCGTAGTAAGCAGGGAGAAAGCAGTACGAGGCAATCGGCTTAACCTGCCGGCGCAAAATATGTAATATGAAAAATGCAGATATTTATGAGAAACGCGACATAGAGGCTAATCTTCGACGCGATCGCAATTTATTGGTCTTTCTCGCCAAGTCATTCGGCCCGACCGATACTACATATTTGCTATTAAGTCCCATCGCGTGTCCTTTTGTTTTAAGCCAATTGAGCCAACCTCGATGCGATAATTTTTTTTCTTTTTCTTTTTCTTTTTTATCGAATAAACAAGCTCGTAGTTGATGGGAGACGAAGATGCCGAAGCTCCGAGGGAATGAACGATGGATGCGAGCATCTTAGAAATAGCTGAAAAAGGCAGAGGTTTGCCAAGAGGTTTTGGTAATGGAGGTTCAAGTAGCGCATGCGCGTATACGTGCGAGATAAGTGTCGAGAATTTTGTCTCGCGATTGTGATGGAGAGACGGCAAGAGAAAATTGACGCGCTTCTCCCCTCGGCGTCCCAATGTTACGAGAACGCGAGTTCTCATCTTCGATCTAATCCAATTTATCGATCA
>NW_011948415.1:8450785-8453790 GCF_000503995.2 Ceratosolen solmsi marchali
GAGCGTCGTATGGACGCTACGCCCCCGTGTCGCCTAGGCTAAAATGGTAACAGAATATGAAAGTGGCCCGCCATCAGGAAAAACCAGGCTCCAGGTGTACGTGAGATCGGGGATCGTCTCTCCTCGCTCTCGTCCTGATAAATAGCCAAAGATTTGCAAAATATATCGCGACTCTAACGTCGTGGGTACTGCCGAGAGAGCCATGGAGACGACTCGCGAAGTAAGACGAGTTGTTTCCCGGAGCAATAAAAGAGACGGAGGAGGGACTGACGGTAGGTTTATTTGCCAGGGTCGAGAGACGATGCGCTTCCGTCAATTTTCCAAGTAGAGGGATGCATTTTTTTTTTTTTTTTTTTTTTTTTTTTTTTTTTTTGAGGCGTTGCTTTCAAGTTAAGTTGCGGCGTCGGCCGGCAAACATTCCCGTGGCAGATAACAGATTTGCAGAGAGAGAGGAGGAGGAGGAGAAGGAGGAGGAGGAGGAGACGAAGAACCTGGAAAAAAAGGAAAAGGCGAGGGAATGGTGTATACGTAGCGTATGCTATAGTGGCGATGCTCGTAAATAACGAAATGTGAGACTATGCATCACCGGTGAATTCGAATCGCATTGTTATTCGACGTACGTCTCGATTCGGTACGCCACTAGTTTATTCCAGGGAAGGATGGCTTATTTTTGGGAATTCGCCCAAAGTTCAAAATCATAAGACGAGAGAGTACGTCGCTCGGTATGGTTATTGTCTTCTCGAACGTTGAAATCGCTTAAACCGGTTTGCCGGCCCCCAAGACTTTTAAATTCGCGTTCCAATGCACACGTATGAGTGAAATATGACGGGTCAACGGGTTATTTATGGCCCGGCGATTGGCATTACTTTGAGTTAAGATTATTGGTTACTAATACATCGATGTATCCGCATTATTCTTGACAAATTGTATCGATAAAGTAAAAAATACGAGTCCATGATTTTTGGGCAACAATTTTCGAGCACTCGAGTAGAAGAGACAGCACGCGTATTATTATTATCATTGTATCTCGCTCGTCGATGTGTTCTCGTTAACATTATTGCTATCATCGTCATTGTTACTATTATTAGCATTGTTGTCGCTGCTGTAGCAGTTGCTGCTGCTGCTGCTGCTGCTGCTGCTGCTGCTGTTGCTGTTGCTACTGCTGCTGCTGTTGTTGTCGTTATTATTGTGGTATAACGGCCATAAGTCGTAAAAATATATTTCATTTAAATCACCTGCGCTTTTTGGCAGTTTTATTCAAGCTATAGACAGTTTAGAGTTATTTAATTTTACTGCTTTCTTAATTTACGAACCTATAAACTTTCATGTCGCTAATTTTATAGATTTTTGAATATACTAATACTTAAAACAAAAATATTTATGCCGCTGCGTATAAAAGTGTAAATGTCCTTAATCGGCCAATCCGCAACGAGCGTATTAAGATTCTTAAGTCTACGCTCTCCAATTTACATTTATCATTCGCATTTGTAATAATTGACTACATATTTCATTTTAATATCAAAGAATGCATCGAACGCTTTAGTAACATTATACGCTCGATCCTTCCTGCCCTGCTAGATTGTAGCGCGGCCTCTCTGACAGGACTCGCTCGTGTCCTCGAAGCGATAATCCGAACGGCGGGAAGAAGCAAAGCTCGAAACGCTTGCCAATCGGCGAACGCCGATGACCTTCGATTGCCGAGCTCATCGAATCGACTCGGCCGTAAGTGTTGAAGAAAAATCGCGCCATTCCGCGTAAGCACAAGAATTTCCCAAAGGTTGCAAGGAGAAAAGGGATAACGCGCCACCAGGGGGATCCGGGTGGGCGTCTACGCGAGTCCTCTGTACCCGCTTATGCCTCTTATTAATCAGTGCGCGGCGGTTATTGCGTGCGCGCGCGCTCGATGCCGGTCGAGCGGCCCGTATAGTTCTTTCTCTTTCGACCGTAGGAGACCCCCGCGGCGACCACCGTCGACTCACCTTCGGTGGTCCACTCTCCTCTGGCTGAGCATCGATTTTTACGCCCCAACCCCGACGAAAGCTACCGTCGTCCCGGTCTTCCTCGGTCCCCGACTCCTCGCCCTGACTGTATTCGCGTTTGCACGCCCGCGCGTACATCTAAGCGCAAGAATGATTGCCCCCGGTGTCCCCAGCGACTAACCCCCTGATATATCGCTTACGTGTCCCGACGCGCGCACACGTCGTTTGGGACACATGTCTTGGCCCATCGCCCACCTCTTTCGATCCCATCCCCGACCCCCGAACCCCCGAACCCTCCACCGCCCAGCCATTTTACGAATTCACGGGGCGAGCACGACATGATGCGTACGCCCTGGAGGAAGGTCGTACCGAACCTCCCTTCTGCCAGCGCGACAAATTCCCGTTTATGGCTGGGCCCCTGCGCTAAAAATACACTGGCACTCAACACACCTGCGTGACCTTGGGCGCGGATTGGCCGCGAGTGTGAATTATGCTGCGAGCGAAATTGTTCGCCATTACTAATAATCGCGCGCGCACCCTTAGGTTGCTAATTACATTGCGGGCTCTAGTCGCGAACGTACGTAGAGTCGGCGCGACCATTAACCACGAAGATCCGAAAGATTGCGAGTTGGAGGCGAGTTGCAGCAAAGTTGGAAATGCATCTTTGGTGTTAGTCTTGTTCTACATGTAGTCTCTTTGAGTCGCGCCTCGATAGGAATAAATCCTCGTGAAATAACTCAAAAAATGCGCGAAACTTTTTGTCTCCCCTCGGACGAGACCTTTTGCGGGCATTCAGACGAAAGTATTTAGAGGGAGATAGGGGAACGGCTTATATAAAATGAGCTCCAACACTTTTATAAGCTCCGATAGTATAATATAAGAAGATAAGAATTAAGAGCACTTTACATCGTTTTGTTTGATGTGATACGTAAATTGCAGTTGAAACATATTCTTGCGTATAAATATTATTTAAAGATAAATAAACGATCCATATATCTACATGCGGGAACTTTGCGATCTCGAGGC
>NW_011948415.1:8453824-8472059 GCF_000503995.2 Ceratosolen solmsi marchali
GGGAAAGATACAGAGATACAGAGCGTGTGCGTGTGCACATCGTATGTAGCGAGGGTTGTGGGGTGGGGTGGGTGTTGGGCGGCGGAGGCGGGATGGGAGGGAGCGGGCGCGCGAGATAGGCGACGGCGATGGGGCTGGGTCGGGGGAAGAGGGGCGAAAGAATAAGAGATAGAGAGTCGTGGTGGGGTGAGCGCGGGGGCTTAGGCATAATCTGAAATATATTGGCGCTCGGTGTTTGTCCACATCTCGTTGACCGGCATTATAAATCGGCGAAGCGTAGGCATTCGTTCGTGAACATTAGTCAAATGCCAGGTAATGTCGGGCGCGATAGTGCGCAACTGATATCGCACCAGGTTAGCGCGATCTTTCGTTCGCGTATTCGCGAGCCAGAGCAACGAAGCACAAACGACAAGCTGAAAGAAGTCGCGCGATCCCGAGAGAGCATGCACTCGCAAGACAGAGAGAGAGAGAGAGAGAGAGAGAGAGAGAGAGAGAGAGAGAGAGAGAGAGAGAGAGAGAGAGAGAGAGAGAGTGCGAGAGAGAGAGAGAATCTCCTCCGAACTTGGCTTCGGGAAGTTGCGGAGACTCGTATATCCACCATTGTACCACCAACGGTTTTCTCCACAACCCTCGAGAAACAAATATGTACATTTTTTTGATAATGATAATCATTCATTGCCGCCAAAGTCCATAAGATTAAATTGTATTTAGAAATACGCCGTTAATTGAAGCTCGTTTGGATTTATCAAGTATTGCGTGGATTACGAGTTGAAAGATGGGGAATGAAGAGTAATTTCTATTGGGACGCTGGCGATGATTCAACGAGAAATTAAGTCGCCGAGGTGAGATTAAGTCTAGGCAAGAGCGACTCGGCCAAGCTTTCACATCCAGCTGAGAACACTGAGGCCGATCGCCCGGTCCAGAACCCCTGCCACGAGTATATTTTTGCACAATTGATAAGCACTGGTCGAGACGCGAGGGAGTCGAAGCCGATTTCCGCTAAAAACCCGCGAGTCCGCGCTCCAAGGATCGGCCAGTCGAGAAACGGGAATGGGCAAGCGCGCGAGGAAGGATGGTCGGGAGAAGTGAGGACGAGGAGGGGCTATAACGCGGAGATAGGGAACGCGCGTGCGAGAGTGTCTCTGGCATTTGCCCTGCCCCGTCCCTCCCGCGGCCCGCGGTAATGCACTTATAAATCAGGTTCAGCCGCGGACCACCATAAAGCATCGCTATGTTTCGATGTTCGTGGGCATTCCTCGCTCGGATTCGCGCCTTTCATTCACTCGTACGTCGCACACCTCTCTCTCTCTCTCTCTCTCTCTCTCTCTCACTCATTCTTGCGCCACAAGCGACGTCTGGGACGGGCCCCGGGCCCGAGTGCCGAGTGGGAGGGGCGGGGGGCAGAAGGAGGATGGGCGGGATGGGACGGGACGGGGATAAGGTTCGGCCGTGAGAGAACTTGTCGCCCCGACGATAATGCTTTATTTGTCGCGCGCGCGCGCACGCGCGAGATATAGCATGTTACGAGTTTTCTTTTGCCCTCACTCCCCCTACTTGGCTCAGTCTATAAACCCGGAGGATTGTTTATTGTGCGAATCGTATGAATCGAACGAGATAAAAGTTCTGCTTCTACCTTTATATATTCCGGCTTTTCGTGCGCGGCCGCTCGCCGATCTCGCATTCATTCGCACACGTGCGAGCTTTGCAAATTTTATTTATCGATTTGATTAATGACTGATTAAACTTAATGTAAATTCGCGTGCTTGCACCGTACATCCGAGGGCCCGGAGAGTAAATTTAGGAGAAGAATTTATCCCGCTTATCTTACACGTATAAGCTATACATAGCTTTTAATTGTTTCAACCCATGTTTCTTATCTGATAAATTTTTTACCATTACTTCCTAATAAAAGCAAATGGAGGATCTGTTGATATATATATATATATATATATATGTATATATATATATATATATATATATATATATATATATATGTATGTATGTATATGCTTATGCGCCCAGCAAATACGATTCGTTATACCGACACAATTTCCACGTCTTTGAGGGCCTCTAAATTATTTTTTACACCTCGGCTTCTTTTCTCATCCTCTTACCTTTCTTTTCATTTCTTTGTTTGTTCTTGTTGTTGTTGATTTTACATGTTGCCTTTGTTGGTTAATTATACGTAAGCCAACATGGCGTGAAAAAAGAGAGCGAATGGAGGGAGGCACTGTAATTGAAACGTAGACAAAGATAAGAAAACCGTTCACGGAGTGCGTACGCAGGGCGAATCGTCGACGCGAGTACTAAAGTATCGCCAACACCTCGGGTCGTTCGTTTAAAGGCGAGAACTCGCGAGCTCGCGACTCGTAAGTAAAGCAAACGGCCTTCACGAGAGAATGGCAATAATTCGGCTCTCGATAAGGAAGCACCGCGTAAGCTTCCGAATTTCGTCGTTCATTGTCAACGTGACCAATGCTCCTCGGACTTTATTGTTGGATGTAGAGGCCGAGTCCCGGCACTCCCATCCAGCCGCGTCCTCCTCCTGCTAATTAGCCGCTTTAACGGACTGAAACAAGGGATATAATGTCAACGGGATGGTCGACGTCCTGCCATAGAGGAGCAAATACACTGTGGAATGAGGGACACGGATATATAGGGAGATATATAAGGAGAGTGAGAGAGAATGTGGGAGGAGAATAAGAAAGGAAGAGACGGTATACCGAGCTTTTCGGAATTGCAACATCCCTTTGAAGGCCCAAGTATCTAGAAAATGCTATTAGGCCGGGGCTTATCGACCAATTTGTCCGGGGCGATTCTCTCCACAATTAATGAGCTCGCAAGGAGGCGCGACGATAGAGAACCGGTCGTTCGCTCGGACCGGGGTGGCCATCTACTTGCCGTGGGGCCCCGAATAACTCGGCGGTTTGTCGCATTGGGGCGACGTTAATAACGCCGCCGTGTGGCAGCTTATCGCCCCGTAAGTAATAGCTGCCAATGGCCAAACGAGAGGACTTATCGCGCGATCGCTTAAATGCTTCGCTCTCGCGGTCCTCACCTCCGTGCGAGACCAGCGCGTCTTTTTCACGCAAATACGAAACGCGCCTATCTCCCATCTTACATCATTCCGGGATTTTTCATTTTCCCTCCTCGTTCGTTACTCACCCCACTCGCCGCCTAACTCCGCCTCACTCCACCCTCATCATCCCATCTCCTTACCCATCCGGCAATGCTCCTGCTTACACGCCCGAAGATCTATTCGTTCGCGCGCATTCATTTTGCTTCACCTTCATTCTCACGTCCGAGGCGAGCCAACGACATTCGCGTGCCACGAGAGATTGCGAGGGGCAGCTGCAGCACGTCTTATTGCAAATTACTAAGTATTTGTGGTAAGTGCGCGTCGCGACTTTGTTGCCGGGTTTTCTGTGGACTTTTTTTGTGGACGATTCCATAGTCGGCGAGGGAGAGGCGCTCTGGCAAAACGGACGAATGCACGATGAGCCGAGATAGGCGCGATAAAAATGATTATCTAATGCCGCATCTCGATTATTTACGATCAGGCGAGCGTGTATGTGTGTCTGTGTGTGTGTGTGTGAGAGAGAGAGAGAGAGAGAGAGAGAGTGGAAAATGAATGGACGCGAGAATGTATTTAGAACAATGTGACCGTGACTCCGTTAGAATGGGAATAAAAAGCGTCGGAGCCATTAAATATTCAATTACGTCTTTAGTCATCACATAGGTCACCTAATTGATACTTATTATCGTGGCGCGATTGCGATTAATATTAAGGGACTTTGTCGGCGCGCTAAAGGAAACCGCGAAATGCGGTCTCGCAAAACTGCAGAACTACCAATAAAGATACTGCGTGTGGTGCCGCCACGTAGATGCTCATTATGCTCGCGGCGGACCACCGCCGCCTTTCACGCCCGATTCGTTCCTTCAATATTTCTCAGCGCGGTAATTAGTCTCCTACGCACCGCCAATAAACTCCCCATAGACGTAGCTTTCGTTTCATTTAGCCAATTTTCATCCGTCATCGCGCGACCAGTCAAAAATGACAAAACTACAATCGCCGCAAGGCCTCTCGTTTATTCGCCGACGGCTTTCCACTTGTCCTCGGCCAGTGCTAAATTTATACTTTATACGCCAATTATAAACTTTGATTAAACTTTATCAACTTTGCAAGCACCTCGCGCTCAGACGCTTTTAACCCATAAGTTTTACGAATTTATCCGTCTCGCGCATAATAATCTCATAGCTGAACCAATGATTATGAGGTCGACCGTTGCAATGAAACGTGAAAACTGCGTATCGCAATTACCGTCCTAATGATTTAAGGCCTTTGGGCGCGTTCGCCTGGGTTTTAAGTTACAATTGTCTGCCGAATTGCGCAGGCCGTAGTCCAATGTGACACTCGTAAAAACAGATTTTCAATGGCGCATAAAGTGTAAGGAGTTCGAATGATCGGCCACCTCGGCCGTTCACCGACACCGTTCGTTCAATCGCTATTGCCAAGAGAAAATAATCCGTATCACCATCCGTCGGATAATGTAGACTGCGTCCGACGATGATCGCTTCCAAGTTCTCGCTAGGATGTCGAGATCGAGGAGCGACACGAGGAGCTGCGATAGGCTCGGAGAGAGGCCTGGCTAATCGGTCGTCGCTAGTATACATGGAAACGCGGAGAAAGTATCATGGCGCAGGACCAGGACAAGGAGACGAATACCTTATCAATGTCAGAGGAAAGGCAGAAAGAGAACGCGTCGTCGGATAGCTCGTAGCGAGTGCGAGTCGCTCGGGTGCAAGGACGATACATTTCTCAATTCTCGGGTCTGATTCGATGAACGATCGTAGCTGCGCCGATTTGGCTCCCCCCCCTCTCTCTCTCTCTCTTCACCGGCGGCGGAGAGCCTCGTCGTCGGTCTCTACCCACTCGCGATAAGTCGGAGCCATGTTGCGACTCAATCCCGTGCTCTCTTCCTTATAAATCTTAGTTCCCGGCATAAATCAGCGCGTGTGCGCGCGCGCACGCCACTCCACGGCAAGCGCCCAGGTTGTGTGTACGATACCTCGAGTGCTTGGGGAGCGCGGGCGGTTGGTTGACTTGGCGAGGAGAGGGGCGGGGTATTGGGGATATGGGAGTGCGACCCTTCGATTTCAGGCTTCGAGAGGACAAAAAGACACATGGATCCTTCTTAAGAGCGCGTCGTGTTCCTTGAGCCTAGCGACGCGCCGCTGGTCCAACTTGCAACATTGCATCATGGATTATTTCAACATCGAATTCATTTCTTACCTCGCATTCTTCGCTCCTTCTCCAGCTCGCCTCGCCTCTCTTGTGTTCGCTAATTTTATGCACCACAAGCGAGGACTCTTGGAGTTATTTATGCGTTTAATAAGACTAAACTCACCTCGAGGGCTTGATCTCGTCGATAGGCTTCCTTGAGAAAAATCGTTCGACATTGCTTATATTTCAGCGCCTTTAAAGACGCTTTTAAACTGCAAAAATGACGCGCACGTTGGACCGCTCGTGGATTCTCGCCTTCCCAGGTGATTTTTCGTATTCGTTAGATAAATCACATGAAATTTATTGGTTCGCCAAGCTGTTCGATGCACAGATTAATCGTGTTCGCCGTTGTCCTTCTTACTTTATTATTATTTTCTCTCTTTATTTGATTTTACGAAAGTCAGCCATACATTTTGATAAAATACTATAAAGGCGCTGAGCAGATTAAATTAAATGACTTTTCGAGCTTTTTTCATTATTGCCGGATCGTGTGTAAAGAAAAAAAGATTTCGTCCTCGTTCATAGAAATTCTGTTCAATTTTGCCGAGTGACGAAATACTTTGAATGCCCAAAAATAATGCTTATATACCATTTTAAAAGGAAAAAGTCTTTAATAATTGAATAAATTTTAAATAAAAGACGTATTTTTTTCCGCCCATAAAGCAGTGAAAATCCGCATGGATATTTTTATTTTTGAAGACACTCAACTTTTGCATAATATTATCGACAAAAATATACGTTCTATCGTATGCACTAATAAAAATATAAATTTCCATTCGGCCAATATTGCTGTTTTTTCTTCTTTTTATTTATTTCTTATTCTTTTTTTCATTGGCTATATTAATTTCACGCGTAATTGTCGAAACCTTCTGAGAATGAAGTCTATGCGAATTGCGCCATTTTTCAAAGACGTGGTTATCTAAGGAAGCAATCGATGTAGGGATAATAAGCTGACTTGTTATTTAGAGAATATATTGAAAATCTAGATAAGCAGAGTTTTAGAGAGACAGTAGCCGAAAAATTAGAAGAGAACAAAATGTGGATGCCAGCGAAAAAGGAGCTTAATGAGGAGGATCGGAAAGCGCGAGCGAGGGAGGGATCGAGATATAATCGGCAGTGGAAGGAGGATTTCGTTTTCAAGCATAGGAATCGAGTCGGACAGATAGGAGGAAAGTTAAGTGGAATCCGATCGCGCGACTCATCTTGATAGATGTCGTACCAAAGTGGAAGGCCGTGTGTTGCCCGCAAAGTATGTAGCGGCGCGAGGGCTGAAACGCCGGAAGACAAAGTGCCCTTCGATAGTCCATTGGCCGCTTTATTTCGTAGTTCTTGCCCCGTCCCTGTCGCGAAACGAGTACAAGTCCCGCGCACTCGGCGTTATTTACGAGCGCTGATTTATCGGACGTAGGAAGCCATGACGGCCTTAGCTCTCTTTATTCCCGGCGACGATACAAGCTTGAACAGCACGACGAACCTCTCGCTTGTTCTCTCTCTCTCTCTCTCTCTCTCTCTCTCTCTCTCTCTCTCCCGCTCGCTCGCAATTTCCCTTATTTTCCGAGCTCGCTTTATCAGACTGGAGCCGACTCGCTCGGCGTCCATCGTTAATTGATATTTAAGCGAAATTCGTGGCCGGAAGCGAGTAAATACACGTCCTCCTCTTATCTCCTCTTCTGCCTCGTGATAAGATCTATCGATTCGCCGGAGAGCCTCAGAATTCTAATTAAAAAAAAAAGTTGGTCCTGACGCAATGGCTGCTCCTCCACGGTGGATGAAATTGCGTAAGCCGGAGAGATCGCAGAGGACTCGGTACTGGGACAATATTGCTCTAGGTGCGAGGATTTGCGATCACTAGCGCGGGACCGCGGCCTTTGAACGCCAAGGAGTAAAAATAATTTCGAAACCGCAGCCACTGATATACGAGCGAGAAAAGATGGCCTCGGGAGGGACGAGGAGGGAGAAAACCGAACGGCGAACACTAACAGCGACGTTGGTGGAGGTGGTGGAGGTGGTGGCGGTGCTGGTGCCGGTGGTCGGAGAAGCAGAGATGCGCTAGAGAGGCGATCGTAAAGTTTCCTGCCTGTGTGGCGGGTCCTTAAAACCGCGAACAAGCCCCCCGGCTTCGAACGCCCATCCCCCTCCCCTCTTTTCCTGTCCGTTTCCTCTCCTCGGTGCACTCGAGTTGATGAAAAAATCAACGACGGCCGATCCTTTCCTCGCCATCCTTTATTTCCCCAACGAAAGAATATCCCGCGTATTTATACTACTCAGCAGCGCACCTCAAGCTCACTCGAAAAATTCGCATATTTGAGTGAGACCCTCCAATCAAAATCCTACTTACTTTGATAAATAGAAGCTGAAAATTTTGTAATTCGTCCTCCAGCCTCCAGCGGCCGCTCTTACGAGGACATTCCCAACATTATTTACGGGCAGCCTACGTGGATTATTTATCGAGCACTCGTTCTTAATGAGTATTATCTCCGGGTAAGCAGTTTGCGAGTGGAAAAAGTAAGCAATAAATGCGGAGGAGAAGCGCGTGAGAGTTTTGAGAAGTAGTGGACGTGTGTGCCGCGGTGGGGTGATGAGGGACCGAGAGAACGATTAGAACACCGGGGAAGGAATGCCCGTGTGGCTGTCGTGAGGGAGGAAGTTCGTTAAATCTTTGGCTAGCAGACGATGTCATAAGTTTGGGAAATCGCCGAAGAGTACTCGGGATTTTATTACCAGTCGCTGGGAAAGTAGCTCGGTCGCGAGGGCGCACACTCGACTAGGCAAACCGGCCATAAAAGTAAGTGGTATAGATTCTCGGGCAAGGGCCTTTGGACGGTGCGACCAGTAGCGTCATGACGTCCGTTACGAGCGGTGCGTTCAATTAACGTCGGCCGCTTCGCCTGGGATAGTTACGGCTACAGCCGCTACCTACTTACCTACGGCACTTTCTTTTTATTGTCTACAACGCCGCGGCTTCTCCAAACCCTCCCACCCCCAACGCCTCACCGCTTCGACATCAACCACTCCCTCCCGCCCTCTCGCCCTCTCTCTCTCTCTCTCTCTCTCTCTCTCTCCCCCACTCACTCACTCACTCACTCACTCACTCTTACGCTAATTGCTACTGAGCCGCAACATCGACATCAACAGCAGACCAGTTTGGCCAGTTTACGATCATAATTCAAGACTTCGATACCATTGTTTCAGCCCCGATTTTGTCCTTTCGTTCCTCTACTCTTTCACGAAAATTCTACAATGAGAATTCTTTTTACGAGATTGTTGGGCAAGGACAGAGTTAGACGCTTTAAGCATTACAAAGGCCATTTTACGTAGATAAACGAGGTATGCTTCGGCAAAACTCCTTTTCGGAGCATCAAAATATTTACAAATATACTTTACCAACCCTTTGAAGTATAACATCGACCTACATTACCAACTTTTTCTCTCATCTATTT
Source organism: Ceratosolen solmsi marchali (assembly GCF_000503995.2). Taxonomy (NCBI): domain Eukaryota; kingdom Metazoa; phylum Arthropoda; class Insecta; order Hymenoptera; family Agaonidae; genus Ceratosolen; species Ceratosolen solmsi. Next base: position 8,462,549 of record NW_011948415.1, read on the forward strand.
CCTTTGGTAGAAATAATTTTTTTTTTCTTTTTATTTTTTTTTTCTTTTGATATTCTACCAACATTCTGAATACACTAACTACAGGTTATGCCAAAAATACTTCAACAAACTTAGTTTATAAATTGAAATAGTCTTTTAAAATTAAAATAAAAACATATGAAAAGGAAACTATTTTTCTCCTTTTTTTCTTGGATTTTAGTTTATCTTTCTTTTTTTTTGTGAAATAACGCCCTCTTCAAAGGATTAATGGAAAAGGTTAATTATCGAAGAGCTTTCATCAATATTACTATTTTTTAAAATAATAATTTTTTATAATTTTAAATTCTACTCGAATCTTTAATCGGACATTGATTTATTAATTAATATTTTGTTCTTAAATTGAAGATCAATCAAACATTGCTCGACATACAATTGAAAACTTATGTGTTCATTTTCTTGTCATAATATATATATATATATATATAAATAAAATTAAACCTATCGTTGCTAATTCTGCTGAAAGCACCAATAAAGTTATAATATAAGCTACTGGTGATCTACGTTTATCAAAGTGCTTGAAGCACACTAGAGCCGTACTTATTATGCTCTTACATACGCAGAAATTTTCTTCTTTAAAATCGACGAGCATTGTGCATAAGTAGTAATTGGACTGCTTATAATAAAGACGGAATGACGATTAATTTATTGAAAGTAATCCCCGAGTATATAAATTGCTTCATGAAAATCTTATCTTTCTTTGATGACATCCGATATCAGATCCAATTCAATGTTCGCTAACGACCTGGACTTTTTCTATTTCGCTTACATGTCGATTAAAGCTAATGAAAAAATCCTTGCAAAAAAGTCATCGAAATAGTCAAAATAATAACAAAGCGGTTTAGCCTTTGGAGAAAATTCAGAGATCAAAAGTCAATTTTGATAGAAGCTTAATATAAAATCATCCCTCTTTGATGATTGTTCAATATTGGAGGGACATGCTGTTGAGTTAAGGAAATTTGTATTTAATTCGTGAAGCAATAAATCGCGGACGCTGGGCAGGAGAAAGTACGAGGCAAATCGCGCGAAGTAAATCCGTCGGTTGGCTGAGAATAAAAAATCCGTCTAGAAGATTCGCAGTCTCTTCTTTAAGCGGGCAGTGAAGAAGCAACAACAAACGTGGCAGGAAGGAGCTCGGTTTCGCTCAAGGGGTAGCGGATGCGGATATCGGGAAATATACGGAGGAGAAATGCGAAAATTATTGATATTGCCTCGGTCACATATCATTCTCTTGGAATATAGACATCGCTTCGCCTGGCGCACCCCCGAATAACTCGACTCGACTCGACTCGACTCGACTCGACTCGACTCGACTCGAGCCTCTCATATACTCCCTTACTCCCGAACGGAGCTAGCTAGCGAGAGCGAGAGAGAGAGAGAGATATTAAATGGGTGAAATGGAAGGCGCGAGGAAGAAGGATGGAAGCGTGCCGACGGCTCTGATATATTCTTGTAATATTTTTCGATCATCGCGTGCCGCGGAGATTTATAAGCCGTGGTAGACGCGCGCGCGCGCACGAGTGCCAAAGAAAGTATGCGAACCACCTGATCGCGAGTTACTACCCTCCTCGTATATTTCTACACGTTCCCGTGTTCCAAGGAGGAGAGACTAGCAATTTTCCTCACTTCGGAACTCCCAGTCTTCCTCCCTATTTATTTCTTCTCCTCAGAATGTATTATTTTTAACTTTTAGCCGATTATAGCAGATTCACGTGACACTATTCGACGGTGTCATCCGAAATAAGCTTACATCCTTTCATTTTTTTTTTTTCATTACTTTCAAGCATAAAATATTACCTACACGGGGGAAATATTGATACCGGTGCTGAACAATATCTGGCAGCATTTTCATCGATTCACATCCATAATTTATATACATATATCTCATGTTTATGTTGAAATTATTTAAATATTTGATTTAAACTGTGTTCCTATAAACACGAAAACGCGCGATCTTAAAGTTCGATCGATCGAGCAGGGGATGCGCTATTGTCGGTGAACCGAGGTGAAAAAGAATTGATAGATTGAAAATCCCAGGAAAGTGCAAGGGAAATTAACGGGACTTTTATTGTAGAGGCTGCTCACCAACGTACTGTTTTCCCGTGGAAAGTACAATGGACAATTGCCTTTAATATCCAATTGCCAAGGTATTGCGCATGTCGCTGTAGAATAACGAAAATTTGTATCTCTGCTTGTCGGTTGAGCACGAGAAAACTTATCGTTTCGTCAGCGTTATTAAATATTTAAAGAGCCAAATATTTTCGACAAAGTTGAAATCGGTCGAGTTGCCAATTACAAGTAAATTTTGGCATGGAGTAGTAAAGTAATGTATATTGTATCGACAACATAAGCTGAATGTTGACCGACACGTAACGATGCAAACATTTTAAGGAAAAATCCGGAATAAGAGCCTCGCCGAGGCTCTTGCAATTTATTTGGATGTTATTAGGGTCACGGCAGCATGGGTAAAGAGCATCTATCGAACGAATGAGTCTTTCCGACTAACGGCCTATGAAACAACATCGTATCAAACGTCCACCCCAATGGTCAAAGGATCCTAGTTGCCTTCGATTAAGCGAATACGCCAAACAGTATCCTAATACAAGCGTCGGGTCGGCTTCGTCTGGCATTTCAGGGGCTCTTATGCAATTAAAACATTTCTATTCGGAATTGCCTTGGGTATCGTTTATTCATTACATTATTTGCTGCTCGAGGGCACCGAAATTTATTTTTTATACAAAGATTCGACAATGTTTCTTATATGATTATTATTGTAAACCATATAAAATACCGTTAATTTGGTTAAATGAACAGACAATGATTTAATTAATCCATTAGTAGTTTATTTATAGATTTAGCGAGTCGACAATATGTCGAATATATACGCTAATATATCTGTACCTTAAATTCTTAAAATTTTAATAACAGTTTTATAAATCACAAATCACGAAAGTTAGTAGTTGATAATATGTGTTATGTGGCGCAAATTTTTTATTTCGCACTTTCACACGGGCTTTCTCCATCCATAAATAATAAAATGATGCCGATAATGGTCTTTAAACATTTTCGTTTCATATACATTCGCCCATTCGCTTACACTTCATTGTATTCTTAATTAACATTTTATTCGATAAAGTTACCAATTTAAATAAAGTTAAATTTACAGAATGAGAATTCTTTCGTAATAATGAATTGGCTGTAGTAAAAGAGAAGCATGTAGACCCCCTCCGTCCACCAAACGAAAATAAAATACAGTGATAGAAGAAAAAGAAGAGGAAGAAAAAATCTATGCAATAAAAAGGAATGTAATAAAAAACAAAGAACAAAAAGAAAAAAAAACAATAAAACAATAAAAATTTCTCGGACTTTTAACACCGAATGAACTGAAATAGGAAATACAAAGTGATAAAGTCTTACGGCCATTCAATAACTACATTAAGTGCCATTAGGTACAATAGCGTAGAATTATAGTTAGTTGGTACAGCGACTCACCAAGTCAACGCCATCCTAAGTAATTTCATGTATTTATAATTATTTAGCGCTGATTCACAAAAGTCGGGATGCACAAAAGTCGTAATATTTCGTGGGCATGGGCACTGTAATGTAGGAGCCCTCGTATTTACGAACGAAGCGCCGAAATAAAGCGAACAAAGAGTTTATTTGTAAATAGAGAGGTCGGGGCTCGGAAGTGTTATTATTATTATTGAAAATGCAGCGGGAACGAGGAGAGGAGCCGCCGATGTGTAATGTAAATTTAGCATCGGGATCCGCAAGATTTTCAAATGGAGCGTCGGAATGGCTGCGAGTGGAAAGTGGTTTTGGCTTTCTTTGCGCAATTCCCAATGGAAGACTCGACCAAAAGTGGAATCCTCAGCGAGCTCGGCCAGCCGAAGAGGCAGATCTATTTGCCGTATAGGTCGCCCCGACGGTGGCCGGGAAGCGGTGAGGGATCACCGGTCAGTGTCCAGGCCGCGATAATGCCGAGGGACCCCCGGCCTCGTAACATTACGACGTCCGTAGCTGCGGGATGAGCGCCACACCGAGGGCCAGTTTAACTGTTCGGAAACTCCCCGGCTTTCCAATTAAGCAGAGATCCCGAGACTGGGGGGGGGGGAGACCGCCACCCCCGCCCAACCACATATTTAACACTACATAAATCGCGACCCGTCTTATATTCCGCCTTAATCTAATAATTTCCCGATTGGAGATGGCCAATGGCTCGGCTGACCCACTTTCGACGTATGTCTTGCCTCCCTCCACCCACTCCCCCTCCGCTCGACTACCCTACCTTATGAACCGTTGGTTTTTCCCGCGATTCGACAACATCCGTCAGCTGGCTTTTCCTTATCGGCCGACGAGCTAATCGGCTTCTGGCCAATTCGTTGGAGCAGTCTCCGAAAGCCGTAAATTTTCCGCTCTCGTATTATTTACACACTGATGACGTTGGCCTATCGTCATCGTCATCGTAATCGTCGTTGTAGTCGTTGTCATTGTCACTGTCGCTGTCACTGTCGTAGCCGCCTAAGCAAACGCGCGCGGGTTTCGTAAAGGGACACCTGTTCCCTCTTGGCCGCAGGTCGGTGACGATCAAACGCGGCGCCTTTTCTTACGGGCCAGGCTCTTCCGGCCCTCTCGTCGACTCTCTTTGTGAGTGGCCAGCCGGGGAACCGACAGTTTCCCCGCGGCTCGAGGCGCCCGTTCCAGAGGAGCTAAAACACACATCAAAGACGGGCGCTTATCGCGGCCGGACTTGCCTTCGAAAAAAAAATCAAATTAGCGTGCGAGGTATAAAAGTTTATGGCCGTTTGTTGGCCGCAGAGAGGTGGCAGCTTTTCGAAATCATAAAATCATCGACTACCAAGCGATACCAAGGCCAGGGCGCTTTTAATGCCGCCGAGGATCGTTACGGCTACCGTTAAGCGAGACCCGGCATTAACCATCGATTTCCCGAAAGAACTTTTTCACGTGATCGTGGCATCCTGCCTTGGCTCTCGTTACTCGTCCTTATTAGGCCTTTGCGAACACGTGGTGGAGGAAGCGGCCAGCGGCGAGCGACGCCTTTCCTAATCGACAGTCGCTCGATATTCATCGCTCGTCGCTGCTCGCGATGTAATAATTAAACGGCTCGATCGACCACTCGAACAATGCAGACACGAGAACTGATTTATTCTCGCGTCTTCTCGGAGGCGCCTCGGCCCCGATCGCGCCCAATGGGAAAGGCGCGGAAGCCATAACTCTCGACGAGCATATTGCCGAAAAAGGAGGCTGCGAGTACGGGCAATAAAGGGATAGGTGAGGGAGAGAGAAGGGGACGAGGTGCCAGCGAAGGGTGAAAAATAAGGTCGGCTCGAAGGTGTCGTACAAATTGATCGGGCACTCATAGCGATGGAAATGGTCCTCGTTCGCTTCCGCAACGTCGCCTCCGATGGGCCAATCAACTGCAGGAGTTCACGTAACGACTATTAGCGCCAGCCTCGGCTCTTTAGCATAAGGGATGCTCGGTTATAAGGCGACGGAGCAATAAAGCGATCTATAAATCGCGATCGCCCGGATACGAGGGCCGCCCGCGACGCCGGAAAACACCACAGCGATGGGCGACGGGAGGGGGGCAGGAGTGGACTAGGTAATACCGAGGCCGTCAAAGGAACCCGCGTGGAGGAGACTCGGCGGAGGCCAATAAAAACGGACGACCTCTACTCTAAATGCGCGTCGATGGATTATTGTCCGCCTTATTTTCGCTTCTTTTTTCGAAGTCCAGCTCTAATTGATTTAACCGAGGCGCTAAGTGCTCATTGCCTTGGGAGGCTCCCAGTGTGTCCAGGATAGCCGCACTATCGCATAAATCCTGCGATTTCTATCCGCGCTCGAATTTGAATTCCCATAAGGATTTAGCGGCTCGCTGCTGCGCTTATAACCAGACTTTTGTTTGAGATGGTCCTCCCACCCCTCTATACATACACGTACAGGCACCCAATCCCTTCACCATCCCGTGCCTTCTTCTCCGTCTTTGCTCATTCCCGCTCATTCCATTTGAGATCGAGGCTTAAGCTAAGGTGGTTATTAGCGGACCGTTGACTTACGATTGCCAATGCCATAAAGCCGGATCGTTAAGTAGAATGTTTGTAATGGGTTTGTAATGGGAATTTGTTGGATCGGAGGGTGGAGCGGGAGGAGTAGGAGTTGATGTTGGAGTTGTAGTAGGATGGCGGAAGAGAGAGAGAGAAAGAGAGAGAGAGAGAGGGTGGGAGTGAGGGATTATTAACATTGTCAATGTGTGTGGGAATATTGTTAATAATGAGCGAGCAGTGTCGGAGGATTATTGGCGATCGAGGTAAGAATAAATGGGGAATGTCGATGTTGGCTAAGGATGAGGTGGAATACAAGCCGCGCGTCTAACAGTTAACCGGCAAACGAGAGCAGAAATAGGAATTTCAGCGCGGAAAAGGACGAAGGAGGGTGCGGATCCTACCCCTACTTCTGTGCTCGATGCGACAGACGACGCGACGCACCCGAGCAATAATACAACGATATTTCACATCAAGATCACATTCGCCGCGGGAAGAAATATGACAGCCACGTCACGTTTCCGCGGGTTCGCTCGGCCTCCCGGGCGAAATTCATTTTGACAGATTTCATACATTGAATTGATGTTTATACGTCGCGTTTGTCGAAAGATAAGCTGGCCGTGAAAATATTGTCCGCGAGCCGGCTTGAGAAATTTCGATTATTTATAGCCAGAAGTTTTGCGGCTTCATCACGTTGCAATATACGGCGGCTCCACGTATGTGGGATGAAACTCATGGTGCGCCTGATGATTCTGAGATGGGAGACGAGGATTGGAGTAAGACGGAGCGGGAAAGCGGAGCTTTTGTAAAGCGCGCCACCTCCACTCCACGAGAGAAATGCTAATGCTATAAACATCCATTTCGTATGAAAATGTTCTTTAATTCCGAGTGTAATGCACGGAACGATATAATATTTTCATAAATTTTTTAATTAGCAGATAATTTATTGCCTTTCATCACGGCGGTCGAGAAGAAAAATCCATAGAGCCAGAGCGTATAAAATACATTTAAATTCAAAGAACGTAGTCCCGATAAAACAAAGTTTTCTACATAGTCTACTTAATGTTAATAGGTTAAATTAATTAAAGTCCGCGTAGTATTTTTCAGCTGCTTGGGCGAACATTCTTTTACCTTTTTAAATCCATTATGCGAATAATTATGAAAAATCACAAGGTTCGGGGCAATGGCCCTTCCTTCATTTATTTATTTATTTGTATGATCGTCATTGCTGTTATTATTCTTTCTATATTAAGATTATAAAACGTTAGTTGATGAAAGATTCTTGGGAAGGGGCGAAACGTTGCAATAAATGAATATCGCATGTAATATCCGTGCCCCTTCGAATTACAAACGATGTTGAAACATCGCACGAGATAAAGAAATGTGCCTAAAAAGAGTTTTAATTTCATTAGAGAAGATAAAATTCGATTTGAGCGCGGGCTTTCCTAGGAGATTGTCGTAGAATATATTAGGTGAAATTTTGTGTTTGCCTACTTCCGACCAAATAAAATTCAGACATTTGCAATTCACAGATACCTCGCACGTATGTTCGTAAGGACTTTAAAGTGCACGAGCGAGTCGTCGTATTGCGTTAGGAAAGTTTTTGAAAGACAATTTTACATAAGTAAATAGTCCTGACATTTAAGTGTTTCAGTCTCACGTGCGCCCGTTAAGCGACAATTCGATTAAAAAGCGAGTGGATTTTGCAAACGGTAATATTAATTTTCTCGAATGCATCAGCGCTCTGATTGATTTCAAACTTCTCTCTCGCCTGACAAGACACTTAGCTCGGGTGTCTCCCCTACTCATTTCTCACGCGTATTCGCTCTACGCATTCGCGTATTTCCCCATAGACTACGCGAATTCGATGCGAATATTACCAAAGAATACTGATGAGAATTCATACGAGCGATGAAATTAGCTTGCTCTAGACCGTTTAATAAATATTTCATTTTTTTTTTAAGCATGCAATATCAACGTAACCTTTCCCTCCATTATTCTCTTTTATTTGCGTACTTTCCTCTCCTCCGAACCCCCCCCCCACCCACAAACCCACTCCACGCTCCTCGCTCCTTCATTCAAACGATTAATTTATTTACATTATAAATTTTTGTTCACGGAAAAATCAAGGAAAGACCTATAATCCGTCTCTAGCTGGAAATGTAATGATATAATGAAATGATTTTCAAATTACTTTGGAATATCTACGAATTGTGCATGACTGTAGGATTCGTGTCGATAAAACTTAAATCCTAGAATTATTTGAAATTATGTTTAAAGTCTTAGTCTGAAATTAAATTATTAAACGTTCACTTATAAAATATGCGAATGAAGTCGCCGTAATATTGCCCCTTATTATCAAAAGTACATATTAATGTTTGAAAAGTATTAATATAAGAATAGATTAGAGATAGCAGAATGGAGAGAAGGAAAGCACGAGGCATATTACATGCGCGAGTGGCGCAATATTCTCATCATAGGGCTTGAAGTAAAGCAATGGGAATATTTCGAGAGAGAAATCAAGAAAAATGGTTGTAAGAGAATCGAATGGAGAGAAGCATTAATAAAAGTGATTACGGGAATAATAATGCTGGTAATGTATTTAGGCAGCTCGAGAAAAATGATGAATTAATTCGGGCGATAAGGATAACGAGATCGATGATTGGACTTTAGCAATTGGATTGAGTCTCGGGGGAACCGATGATAGGATGACCGGCGATCGATCTCTGCCCGACCGATCGCTTCCCTCGTCCGACGAATTTATTTCCACCCCCTCGAAGCATCAATAAGCCATGCATGCGCCTTGATAACGTATATCTCCGGGTCGTGCCTTTCATACTTCATATCTAAACAATCTTTATGGTACATTTACAGCTTTGACCTCGTTATTATGCTGCTTGTTATTATTTTAGACCTATACCCTTGTTGCCGGTGCATGCCTCTGATCTCTCACCGTAAGAGGAAAAACGAAATTTGATTAATAATATCGGCTTCCTGGCTATCCATTTTATCCATAGATTTACGATAATAAATGGTTTTCGTAATATCTAATAAAACTTTTTAATATTACCTTAACAATGATGCTTTCCCATCATTATATTCCCTTTCCCTCATCATTGTTTTCTTTTTTTTTTTCCTTTTTTTCTTTTCTTTTCATACCTCAAACTCATTATCATCGCACCACAAAATATTATTTGTAATTTGTAAATAAGAGCTCCGCCTCCCACCCTTCGTTCGCAGCAATTACTAGAATAAGCCACGATACATCGGATTGTTACAATAGACGTAATTATTGAGCGAATACTTTATTTGTCGAGTGGGGAGAATGTGTACCGCCGCTCCTTACACACATCTCTCCGCGCGACAAGGTGTTTTGGAATTGTCTTATTAGGGATTTTGATTGCTTTGGT
>NW_011948415.1:8472097-8472319 GCF_000503995.2 Ceratosolen solmsi marchali
AAAGCCGACGCTCTCCTCGCTACAGAAGCCTACAAAACCCTAGAAAACTCCGGCACGAGAATGTGACGGAACGTTCGCATCGTCATGTGAACGTAAAACTCGTATTTTTTTTTCAAGTACTTGCACGGATGCTCTTACGAGTTGTCGCCAAAGAAATGTAAGACTCAGCGTCCGGTACATTGACTGCTCGCAGGAAGCTTGGCATTAGCGAACGCCATAGTG
>NW_011948415.1:8472329-8490889 GCF_000503995.2 Ceratosolen solmsi marchali
TAAGAGGCGGAGATGCGCCGATTCAACGGAAATCTCATTATAATTAATTAACTATATATTATCATTGTCATGGACTTCCGTAAAAACGTCGGTATATGAGAGCGCTCGGGACGATTAAACGATGACTTGATGTGTGACGATCTTTATGCTTAGCTTATCGACCGTCGCGCCACTAATCTTCGAGTTTCAGTCTCGAAGTGAGTCATCCAGTCGTCGTCCACTTAGCTCCTTCCTCCATCTCGGCAAGTGCTTGCTTGTACCGTTTGAAATCCCCCAACCAGGAGCGGACATGCTCGCACACAGCGAATACAATATGGGAATAAGGAAACTATAATGTGCCGCGTTCTCGGCCACTCGAATCACCGATTAACCTTTACGAATTTTCCATACGAGTGGCATTTATGTTTATATATATATATATATATATATATATATATATGGAAAGCCCATCAGTCGCAGAGGTTACAGTGCAATGGACATAGTAGAGAGTTTGGGGTAACGAATGAAAAATACAGCGGGATAAAGAGGAGTAAAAATAATCGGGAAAAAGTTACGAATAGCATGATAAACTGCCTTCGCCTATATTCTCGTTTCAACGAAATTGGAATTTCGAAGTGGATGTGGCAGGAGCGAATGATATAGGAGCTATTCCCCGTGACACCTCGAAATAGACTTTAGAGTATTACTATGCCGCATGAGCTGCGAAATTTCTTGAACGAATTCGGGACATCTATGCTAATAGCTATTGGAACTTGTTACTTTGGAAATATATTCACAATGCGATTTTCTACTCCACTGACGTCCAACTCCCTAAATAAAAACGCTCCTAATGTACATAGTTAAACTACTTTCGCAATAAATAGCCAAAGAAGATACCAAATTTAAGGACAAACGTTCTTACGAAATAAATGGCCTGTCAATTTATATATTTACTGGCTACTAAGACGTCTATCACGTATTTTGAACTCTACATTTATTTAAGAATACTAATTTATATTTAAATATTTAGGTGAGCATATGTATCGCTGAAAATACAAGTGTTATTTATATAAAAAGTAAATATATCAATAACATATTATATAATTCTTCGTTTTCAATTTATTTACTTATTGACTGACGGTACTAATAAAAATTATTCCATTATCATTATCATTATTATATTTTACTACGATATTTATACAATATGCTTAAATATTAATAATAACTTTTTACAAATTATTCTGATTTGTATAAATGATTATATATTTTTCTATAAATTTCTAAAGTTGAGATGTTTATAGATAATATAAACAGTGGTGATTTAATATTGTTACATACAAATCGATAGAATATTTTATCGTAGTAGAAGAAAATTATTTACAAAATTTTCAATAGATTCAACTATTTATATTGCTTAAATCATAAAGAAATTTCACAATGCGATTAAATATTTATTAATATTATAGATACGTGGCTTAATCATTTATAATAATGGTGGTAGTAGTTGTGGTAATGGTGGTATTAGTAGTAGCAGTAGTAGCACTGGAAATTAGCAGTAATAGAGTAATAGGAATGGAATTTTGGAAGAGAATGCCTAGAAGAGTTGAAAGGGCGTAAATAAGAATAATCGTAAGCGCATAAATCCATGGATAATGGAGAGAGGGGCAGCAGTAAATATTGACACCGAATAAAGTGAGCACATGTATTCCCATATTTCGGGTGCTAGCAGTGGCATCAATTGAGAGCCGACGATTGATATAAAAGAGTTTGCAGCCGATCGGTGGGTCTCCAAATCCCTCGAATCCCCGAAAAAAGGCCGGTAAATCACCCATGGCGAGGGTTAGCGAGCTGTAGAGAGATTTGTGCGGTTGTAAACCGAGTCGACCGATGTATCGCGAACGATTAGCAGGATAAAAGGGATGATGCACCACCAATCCCTTCGACCAATATTTCTTTTTATTTATTTATTTTTTTTTTATTATTTTTTTTCTTCTTTTTTCTTTTATCATGACTTCTAACGAGGCAATTTACTCGATATTTCCCTAACTCCATTATTTCGAACTCTTTCATTTTTAGTCTCGAAAGCGAGTAAGAGCTTGAGGAGAAGTCGCTTTGGCGACCGAAACGACTCGAGAGCTTAGCTTTCAATTTCAATTATCACAGGGATAATAATAAATTCCCGCATCATAATAAATTATTAGACTATTTGCATGCTCGCAATAAGAACTGATTGAGTAATAAAAGAGTCGTTATTTCATAATGTATGCGAAAGCTTAGCGGCCTTCAAGGAAACGAGGAGTATCAAAGAAGTCGGCTCTCCGAAGAAATTCATAATGCCATTGAGGATGATCGAGCTGTAGGCGGTGTAACTTCCACGGGTCATTTCCTTCGAAGGGCACAAAAGGTATCCCCTTTATTGAGGAAATATGGAGTCACTCGAAATCGCTGTCTATTTTTTATATAATCGACTAATATACGGAGTGGCAAGATTGAGGGGGATGTTCTATTCGTAATGCAATATAGTAACCCTCGTCAATACTTGCTTTTCATTCGCGAGATTAAAGCAAAAATGAAAATGCTGTTCACAATTGCTTTATACGCTTATAGCAGAATTCAATGCTCGACAAAGATTTTACTTATAATGGATAAGATGATTAATACGTAATAGAGGAATGGAGGGATATCGGGAGGGGGAGAGAGACAGAGACAGAGATAGAGACAGAGAGAGAGAGAGAGAGAGAGAGAGAGAGAGAGGTAATTTTATTAATTTGTGTATTAAATGTCTGAGTATATAATTTTGCAAACTAAAAAGGAAAAGTGGAAGCGCTCTGTCTGGGGCTCGATCGAAGCGCCAAGGGCAAACTCGCTCAAAGGCTTCTGCGACGGTGGTGCGGGTCAAAAAAGTCCAAGGATGAAAGACGACTGATCGCATCGTTGATCCGCCGCCGCTCCTTCGGCGTTCAAATATTCACCTACTTATCGAAAATTAAGCGCCGCGTAATCTCTCTCACCGTACGGCAAATTCGTTCACCCCATCCCTCCCCGCCATTCGCTACCATATCGCCCCACCGTCTCTCTCTCTCTCTCTCTCTCTCTCTCTCTCTCTCTCTCTGTAGCACTCGGTATTGCCATGACTTTTTCAGGACTGGCTCAAGATTTGCTTTTCCGATTGAACTTCACCGCAAAGGACGAGCCGCAAGCCTGGAGGAAGAGAGCGGACGGAGCCGGAGTGACTTTTGACGCGCGAATGATCAAAGCCCACTCTCTGGAGAGAGCGAGAGGGACTCGGGATAATCGGCAAAGGATGCTCCCTTATGGATTTCTTATTCGAATTCAATTTGCGAGCAGTGGAGTGCGTGATTCGCGGTAAGAAATCGCGCCTCTCTCACCTAGCCAGCGCCATCGAAGATTTATTTTAACAGCGGACAACCTTTTGGGAATCGTCCCTTCGAATGTCACCCGGCAATTCGTGTATACAGCAGATGGCGGGTGGCGGGGAGGTACAGGAAAGTGGAGCACACATAGACAGGGAGGAGAATGGCGAACGAGCGCATGTAATATGCAAGCCCATTGCCTGCGAACGCATCCCCGAATGCACATTATCCCGGATTGCGCGTTTCCGAATTCCACGTAACGACGCCCCGTGTAGTCGCGCTGTTGGTGGTGACGACGTCGACGACGGACCCGGGATTTTCACAGCATCGGCCAATTCGTCGTAGGCTGTGAGAGACCCTAGTAAATCGTATTTACAAGTCGAAACAGCAAATGGTCCGTTAAAGTTCGGCTACTAACGATCCTAGATCGGAGGCCCATCGAGCGAATGGTGGCTGGAGTGTTGGGTGGTTGGGAATGGGGGGGGGGGGTGTGTCTGGTTATCCACTCAGCGCTGTATTACTGATTAACATACGTGGTCAATAAGGCTCCTGATTGGCAAATATTAAAGAGAGACTCTCGTCCGATGAGCCGCGATATCTCCCTCGGGTGTTCGCTTTCGATTTCGCAAGCGGACCCTCCGACTGCACGGAAATCCGTGCAAACGACGCGAGCCGAGAAATAGGCGAGGAAGCCTCCCGTACACGGAGGCTCTAGGTCAGCCCAACTGTTGCTGCGAGATGATATTTTATCCAGCGGTAGCAAATAAACGGTAGCTTCGTCCGGGGCAAGGGGTAGGAAGGAATAATTAGCGACCGAAGCAACGAAATTTGGAAATATTGTATAATAGTGCGAATAGTGCGTATATCCTATCGTGTAGCGCCGTTTAGTAGGTTAATGGCTATCGTAAACGCGTGAGCTTGATTTTACGCTTGTCGCTTCAAGGTTAAATGCTCAAAGTTAAAATTATAAATGATAGTGAGATCTGGCACAGCAGTGCGTTGGTCAATTATTTATTGAATCTCTAGGCAGTTAGCTGCAAATGCAACATTAAAGTACACGATCAGAAAGTATGTCAAGTGTCTTATTGCAAATTTGTATATATAAAATTTCATGCTAAATTGGACTATAAAGCATTATTATTGTGACATTAATAATTATCAAGAATTATTTAGATGAGGAGCAATGGCTGTTTGAAAAATAAACAATTGTTTGAAGCGTAGTTGTTTATCTCGTGAAACTGATGAATTTTAATGGATAAATTCATTTCTGAGTAAAGCCATTATTAATGTTAAAAGCTAATATTTATAAAATATATTATACAAAAGCAGCATCGAAAATCAATTTATAATAGCTATTTATAATCTGCTATTACATGAAAAAGACATTTTCACGGTTCTAAAATTGCCACCACCTAGCTTTCATAATGCTCTGAGCGGGAAGGAGAAAGAGTTGTTTGTAAAAGAAATTGGCACGTTCGTAATTTACTGATGTTCGGAGCAATAAAAAGATAAATTCGACAAGTGAAAATATAATACGGTATTGCATAGTGATTTTGTTCTTGTTGACGGAAATTGCAATTACTTACTTATGTAGAAGCGCAAATGAGTTTTAATGCTTGAGAAATTAATAGCTTTCTTATGTTAATATCGAGCTTATTCGTTGAGTTATATTTATGATTTTAAATACTTAAGACGTGTTTATTGTGTTCGATTCTTATTGCGTGTACGGTTTTATATCCGAAAATTCATGAATCTCTTTGTAAATTATATTCTTTGTCGGCTTAAAAGCATAACAAAAATTTATTTAAGAATAATCGATGCTTAATTCTCTCGAGTGCCCTCTTCGTATTTTTATTAGATTAATGGTGAACGAATAGTTTACTTGATTGATTATTGAAAACGTCGTATATACGTTAATAAATAGATACTTTTTCATTACAATGAAACAAATTTCGTTATTTCTTAGTATAATCAATGACTAATACTGCGTGATCGTATACAAATCATATGGTGCAAAAAATTGTCGACTTATATACGAGTGTTGTATTCTTAAAATAAAAATTGGGCAATTCATGATTAAGAATTTAGCTATTATATAAGCAAATAAAAGTTTTTTTCCGTCTCGAGATGACCAGCAGACCGGCATTCATCTGCATTTAAATAAAATAATAAGCGAAGGCTACACTATTTATCCAATCAAACAAGAACTTGCTATCGTTTTATCATGTTATTTCTTCATATGAATAACAGAAGGGACAGAAATGTGATAAAACGTTATTAAAAAAATATATATATATAACTGCTCTCGAATTAAAAAACGTTCAACGACTTTAAGATAATTCATTATTGATTAATATATTATATACTATATAATACAGCTTTTCTAAGTACTAAGTGACGTTCTATCTCGTGTTTATAATGCCTAATTAACTTACTAATTATTATTATTCATTTAAATTATTAAAATATTATTAATTAGAAATCTACGGTTCGGTTATATTGACTTGTACTAGTCGTTTATTGATTTCCAATAATTCGTAAAGTCACATTATACTTTAGAATCTATTAAACCTACGCGCCCGGACACACACACACACACACACACACACACACACACACACGGGTAGATAGGCAGATGGATAGACAGATAGGTACAATAAATAATTTTCGATATGTTGAAATGTGCATTGTAATCTAGTAATCGATTGGACAATTAAGAAAAATTTATTTATCGTTCCAGTATCCAAATAAGCATTTCCAAACTTTATGACCCTGTATCTGTGCAATAATAGACAGTGAATTACATAATGAAGTGGTTGTCACGATATCGAAATTCGCATCTTTTCGTGCGCAAGAAGGGCGCTTTATCGATCAGGCACAAGCTCCGAAAGGAGAAAATTTTTTGGCTCGGCGAGCCACATATTTCATCTTCACAGCACATACGAGTTAACCCCGCACTTCGAAGCTTTGACGCTCCTGATAATCCTGATATGCGTACACGAAGAACTCCGGCAGGCTGGACAAGAGGCAGGGACGAGCGTACGGGGAAGAGGATGGAAAAGGAATAAAACTAGAGACCGGCAGATAAAGGCTAAATAAAGAGGAGGATAGAGAAAGCGCGAAGAGAAGGAGATAGTCCGAAAAACGAGGGCCAAAGCCGATGAGGACGTGGTCTGCAAGCGTCGGCAAAGGGAGACGGAGTGAGTGCGTGGGAGTGGCAATGACGGGGGAGAGAAAACGACAGAAGGCACGGAGGAAAGGCAAATGAACGAGTCGGTCCATGAAAAGAACTCGTACAGAATCCGAGAAACCCCATACGCGAGGTCGGTGCGACACGAGCCGGCCGGTGACTAATTGGAATTCGTCCGTAGCAGTCGAAGCAAGCCTTTCTATAATTGAGACGCGGCCAGACCGCCGGGCAAAAAATCCAAAAGGGAAGAGGATACGCTGCTGCCGAGGAAAATTTCATCATTCCTCTCGTCGGGGCTGCTCTCTCGCTAAAGAAAGCGCGGCCGCCGAGATAGAGAGGGAAAAAAGCGCGGCGGCCTTACCGAGACGGCGGATAAGAGCGGCGCGGACAACAACAAAAAAAAAAAAAAGAATGAAAAGCGAGAGAGAGAGAGAGAGAGAGAGAGAGCGAGATAGATGCACGCGGTCGTCTCGTGTTACTCCCCAAAGCCAACGCCGCCAAATCAAGCCTCGATTCGGATTTCGAACAGCGGGTTTTTCCTTACACGCCGCGCTTCTCCACACTCGCCCAATGCCGCGGAAAATTTTTGTCTCTCGCCACCGTCGTCCGCCCTCACGCCGCGCCCCCTCGAGCCGAGCCACTGTTTGTCCACTCAATTTTTGCTTCCGTGGCCGACGGTAGCTTCGAGCCCGGCGAAAATCCTTTATATCCACTCGCCTTCCCTTTTCTTTCCCTCCTCGCCATCCCGGCCCATCGTAACGCGTGCACGCACGCATACACGCGCGCGCGCGGCCGCCAGAATTAGAGCGAGAGGGAGCAGTAATTGTAAAATTAATTAAGAGACCGGGAAAATAATTAATTTTTCTAATAAGTCTTGTTGGCGTTGTTATATTTTCCCGGGCTGCCGCGAGGGTCGAAATAATTTCATAAGAGCCGGAGGGTAGGGATAACGTCCGAAAGGGTAGCGCTCGGCTTGAGAACCGCATTTACGCTCGCGGAAGCACCGCCGTCTCCCCCTAATTCCGGCCTCCTTCTCCGTCTTACCCCTCTTCGAACCACCGACGCGCCACAACAAAGCTCCGGTTCGTTACCATCCATACATCGCGGCCGCGGCGATTTTACGCCTCCATTCGCACGGACGCCGCTCATCTTTAATTTCTCTCTTCGGGTACGAAAGTCACTATTCAGCCTCACTATCGTCAGGCGATTGCACACTCCTTTAAATCTCCCCGGAGATTCGCAGTCCCCGATTCAATTGCAACCTACCGCCACCAAACGGATGGCCGATTCCGCGTGATTCTCGGCCGGTGGCCAATGGCTGCATTCAGCAACTCCGAGGCCCAAGAACAGAGCGACATTTCGCATGAGTGGATGAATCGATCGGGGATCACTTGTGAATTAAACCGGCCAAACGAGCTTTCGCGTCGATATTCACGAGAATTAGAATGCGCGATAAAAAAGAGGGGGGGGGGGTGGCACGCGAGCGCGTCCGTGTGAGTATGAGGTGATAGTAGGACGAGGACCGGCGGCAGTGTGACGAGCGGGTGGGTGAGGAGTGAGAAAGGACTTGGGGGAGAGCGAATCAGGTGGTAGACTCGTGCGGAGGCGAAGTTGCGGTGGCTTTTATGCGCGGTCGAGACGTAGTAACGTTTGGTCAATCGTAGAGCATAAAGGCTCTCGAGAAATTAATTCCATCTGTAGCTCGGTTCCGCAGCGCGAACGCACACACGGACGTACGCACACACGGGGTGGGAGAAAGGGCAAGTGGACACACTCGCGTTTTATTATTGAATGGGCTCCTTGCCGAGTTTGCGAATACCCGGCAATTGGTTTATTATAATTTCATTGTGTTTTCATTACCCGGCTTAATTTGGCCCCGCGCCGCCTCCCTTTATTGTCCGGAAACGACGGGTGAAGCGACTCTCGTTGTCGAAACCTGAGGTACGCGGAAAATTCAAGAAGGTTCCACGGATGACTCGCCCAGAGGTTCGGCACAACAGAACGGACAATTTTCAACTCGCTTCAGACTCGCTAATCAAGCCGGTCGTGTTCTTAATTCGTCAACGATTTCCTGCCATCGCTTTTCCTTCGATTTTATTATTTTTTTTTTTTTTTCATTCTTTTTTTATTTTTCATTTCCCATTGCCCCTTGTCCCGATAGGGCAAACTCGCGTTCCTTAACGTCGTTACACGTGAAATGCACAGAGGCCGTGATTTCGGGGCGGCTGAGCCGAGGAGGCGGAGGTGAAAGAGACAGGACTCGGCAGACTCTTTTGATTGACTGTTTGAACGATTTTTACCGGCTCACTACTACAGCCCCGTCAACCTGACATTGATTATCGCTTATTGAATTTAGGCTCTCGCGAGCCGCCGCTTCCCCTGTCCAAGGCCTGTCTTGGATACGATCGACGGAGCCGCCCTTCCATTCGACTGCGACCGACACATAGACACTTTAAATTCTTTAGGGGGTGAATATCAAGCTCGAAATTTTCAAACTCCACCCGCTCCGCCCAACCCCCACACCCACCGTACCGCTCACTAATGTAGACACGTTACGTCGACTAGCAACTGGGAGCCCCGCTCTTTTTACCCTCCGTCATATCGCCTCTAATTACGTTAACACGAGGAAAGTATACATTTGCGTAACTTCGAACCAAGAATCACGTCGATTTTCATGTTTTTTCAATACGGGAACAAGCCGAAAATATTTACGCGCCCGTATAAATTCTTCACACCCCACTCGCCAATCAACTGTACGGTCAATTTGCATTTGTTGTCAATGATCGATAATCGATAATACGCGAGACGATTACTTTCGCGTATTACAAAACTCTTAGATTACTTAGTATTCAGTTTTACGTATTTATTATATTTTACAGCAATTTATCAGAGACAATATTGATGTTTGGAAAATGTCCGAAGTAAAGATATAGGCGCCTCCATATAATCTTTAATAAAGCATCGGATCATTGCAATAAAACACATTCACACATTTGTCGAAGCCCTTCATATTTGTCAAAGATCATTTTTATTCAGGATAAAGCTTGGACAATAATCTGCAAATTAGGCAAATAAAAATACTCAGTGATTAATGATCAAACGTATAGAATGATAAAAGTGAGCTTATAATTTCCAAGATTAATCTTGAAATTTCAAAGGTTTACGTACGAAAAGAAAAATGTATTTATACTTATACGTTAGCCAGAATTTGTTACTTTGCTTTCTCTAATTTTTACAACACAAAGAACCATCATATTTACTTTTAATTCTAGGTAATAAATAAGTTTTAAATTTATAAAAGTAGGTATGTCCAAATAAAAATAAAAATCCGTAAATAAAATAAGAAAGATACGCAGAAAAAAATAAAGAGGGAAGTATGACATTTAATGAGTATCGTAAACTACAAATAATACAAAGGTTCAACCTACTTCTCTTTGAGATATTTTTTATCTTAACTCCATGTTGAATATTTATCATGGATGCAATTAAAAGCAACAAAAAACTAACAAAGAAAAAAAAATTAAAACAGCATTATATTACAGTATTTCAAGATATAAGGTATTTATAATGAAATAATATGCCTCTTAGAAAATAACACCGATGACTCAAGAGTACTCGAATTTCACGACTTAAAGCGTATTTTTTATGAAAATGTAACAATTGCAAAATACGGTAAGACGACTTTTGTATTAAGAGGCGAACAATTCGCAATGTACGTGTAACTAGCATTCTCTCACAAATGGCTCAGAAAATATGCCGGACGTTTCAATTCTCTGGCAAGTACTAAAAGCAACATTGAACGACTTAACGATAAACAAGAAATACCCTTGTCCCCGTGACACCAATCGAAGCTGAGCGAACGTGAGAAGCTGACAGCCTGAAAAATCATGCTTGAAAATGAAATGAAAAATCATGAAAAATGAGCATCATCGTGCTCATTCCAGGGCAATAGGCAAAACTTTCTCTCGCCCCGAGTATTATCGCAAAATTTAACACCCCTGCCACCCAACCACCCTACCCACTACCACCATCTCGATGCACTCCGAGATGCGGGTTATTTCCCAGAGCGAGGTGGTGCACGGGCAGGTTCAGCCCCTCGCGTCCCGCCCCCGCCCCCAGTCCCACACGGAGATATATTTCACCTGGGCTCGCTGAATCCGTGCTCGAACGGGCTCCTACGGTCTGGCATCGCTGAATTATTGATGCAGCGCGAATATCACTCGTCCGCCCTCCCTAAATCAACGATTCCGCCCATGCATCTCTTGATGCAGTCGAGGCTTTTTCCGAGATTCGGCTCTCGGTCGACCACTGCCAAGTGCTCCACTGCTTGGGCCATTTTATCCAAGGGAGCAACGAGTCACTCGACTCCGCGTACCCATTGAGTGCGCTTCTCCTATTACTCGTCTCATCCACTTGGTCGATACGATTTTTCACCTCATAATGCGCGAAACTCGCTCGACCTCGCGAAAGAACGCACTATTGATTTTTCTAAAATGCAGCTCATCCCCAACTATTAATGTTTGCACGAAAACTACGCTCTCGGGTATGTATATTAAGCGAAACTTTTCGTATTTTGTCGTTGATATTCCGATCTGCCGGTCAAGCTTATTCAACCTCTATAATAAATTTTATTTAACCTCCTATTAAATCCATTATTGCATGCTGCAAGACATCTAACGAAACGTTTAAAGAATCCTTCCATTCTTATAAAAGCTTCGACTCTTTATATTTGGACACGAGTATATCGTATTCAAGTCGAGGATTAATTATCGAGAGAAAAATATCACGTGTAAAGAAACTCGTCACCTTGTGGAAGAAGTAACGTTAATTTAAATTATAAGATTTAACTATCGAAGGGCGTTTCCTCAATCAATAATCAAAGAATTATGTTGAATTATGTGAAGAGCACTTGTTCACGCGATACAAAGCCACACGTTTCTTGGCCACATGGAATCCAACGTTGTGAAAGAAACTGAACCAATGAGTTTTTTCTACTTGGGAATAGGAAGGGCGCAACGTGCACGTTATCTATAAATATCGATAGAGGCGAGGAAGATGAAAAGGCCGTGATTGAAAGCGATTGGTTGTAAGACGTGGAAATCGACGTCCGTAATGATGTGGCGGGAAGGAACGGGGCGTTGCCGCGGTAGACGGTGGACGGTGGGTAGACGCAGCTTGGCGTCGGTACGATGAAATATTTACAAACGAGCTTTAGCGAGCCGAGACAGACGCCTCTCGCGAGTATACTCTCGTAGCCCGTAGTAGCGAGCAGAAACGAGGCGCGTAACACACGGGAGCAAGCGACCGCGGTCCAGTTCGGCCTCGAACTCTCAGCTCCGAAATCTCATCGGCCCGAATGGCGCATCAACATCTATTATTAAGCGACCTCGGAATATTAACGATACGGTTACCGTATTCCAGAGGCTAAATTAGCGCGGATTATTACGACTGAGCTCTGCCTCCGACCTCTCACTCTATCCCCCCACCCACACCCCCGCCTCAAAACTCCTCCATACCACCCTACCCACCCATATCCTCGCCCCTCACCCCTCGTACTTCACCCCTCGCCCCACACCACACACCATTCACTCGTCCCACTTGGCCCACTCGCTCCACTCGCTCCACTCGCTCCACTCACCCCACTCGCTCTCGGCACACACGCGCATACATATTTCTCCTTCGTTTCCAACGCTCTTCGGAGCTTTGTTTTGATAAGGTTTTTCTGCTTAACCCTGCGCCGGCAGCTACTCGTATCGCCGCTTATTATTCTCATCTCCTCCATATTAATTGAAAGGAAGGCTTTAAAATATACGTGAGTCTGGCCTTTCGTAAAAAGCTTGACGCGCAAAGCTAAGTTATGTAAATGGCGATTTGGCCGGGATGCATGGAAGCGAGAACGATGCCGAGGAAAATTTCAATCCAATTGAAGGACCCTCGGGAGGACGCCCACCAGCCGTCCACATCCAATCTCGATCCCCGTTTCTGGAATCGCACGTCGGCGACGATATCGGAAGGAGCCGCCGAGGCGGTACATCACGTTTATGGACCGGCGCAAAGGACAGCCACCACGGGCTTTTCAATAACCTAGTGCGCTCTTCTCGGTCCCCGTGGGTCGTCTTACGAGACGTTCCTTAAAATGGCATTTTCATACGTCTAGCCCTTGCGAGCGACTCAATTGTCTGGGCGGGCGACTTTTCAAATCGAATCTACGCCGAGCGAGTCTGTAGACTGATCGATGGACTCGCGGAAATACAATTTTCATCAAGCCCCGCGCGTCAATTTTATTAAAGCAGTATCGCGATATTTTGACAAATCATTCGCCAACGCCTTATTTGCATTCACCAATGTTAAACAAACACGCGCTCCTACTGTTCCATTCGAGCTTCGTTGATATATAATGACGCGTGTCCTCCGGACCGTCTCCATACATCTCTGTCCGAAAGGATTGAAAAATATCACGACTCCCCACGTAGAGCTGAAACGTCCTTACGTACGTCGTAAGCATTGCCTAACGGAGGCCCCAAAGTGATGGCACAATGATACGAGATACGAGATACGCCAAATAAGGCAGTTAGAGTTAGTTGCCGAGCCGACAAAAGTTGCTGATTTTATAATGATCGGATTGACGCGCAACCAGGTCACCTAGAGAGATTTATCCCCTGGCATCTCTCGGGATATAAGCCCTCCTTCGTCTCCCCCTCCTCCACCTCCTTCGCCTCCTCCTTTACCCCAATATCCCCATTCCTTTTCGTTCCCTTCCTCGCAAATCCACCGAGGACAAACTTCAGGATGCCGCAGAACCTTTATTGACCCTTTTATACGTCTATTTGTTATGTCGCGGTCCTTTGGGCGCGATTGGCCCGTTGTGTATGCAGGAGGAGAATCCGCCACGCGGCACTTGCTCCCGCTACCCCTCCCCCCTCCCGCCCTGCTCCACGTTTCGCTCCCCAGGCTATATTTGACCAGTATTATAAAAATCAACCGACCGATTTCCTACGTGAATTATGCTCCCTCGAGCACAGCCTGAATATTTTATCGCTGTCCACGAGGAGCGGAGCCCTTACTCGCCCGGCTCCTTCCGCTTCAACTTTTTCTCAGTTCCTGCCTGTGTATTTCTCGAAGGCTTTATTATGGCCATTGATTGCCCATTTTGCATATTGCATATGCTTCTGTCGTTGTAAAAGCGCTGATCCTTAGCGAGCGAGACGCTCTTGAAAAATTCACGAGGAATGAACTTGAGCCGATGGGCCGTGGCTAAAGTATGAGTAATAATTATTCGAAGCCTATTCGAGGAAAGCCGTCGGATTCCTTTTAATCGTTTGCTTTTACAGGCGTTAAAGGAGACGCGAGTCGATTATCCTAGTCTTACTATTGACGATAAATCCTCGGTTTATGGCCAAAGCAACTGGAGCGTTCAATTTAGCATGATCTACGAATTGATTGGAATGAAATAGTGGCGACGAACAATGTTTATTTAGCCAGAGTATAAATGCTCATTTAATGGAAGACGGACATACCATATATAGTACATTAATTACACGACTTGAGAATCCGGGATGAGCAATGTTCTTATTGACCGAGGTAGGGAGCGAGTTTCGTCGGCGCGCAGTCGCACTCGATCTTACGGAATTGGCGATTTCGGATACGCCGGCGACACGTCCGTTCTAACGTGGATAATGTAAGTGGAAATGCAGGGGCCGCGTAACGCTGTTTCTAATTGTCCATCTATAACTGGCGGAGGTAGACGTACGCGTCTCAATGGCCTCAATGTATGCGAGCCGTATGTTCAACATTGTATTGTCCGAGGGGAGGAATCGGCCGCTCGAACTCGCCCCCGTCGCCCCGTCGCCCCGTCGCAGGCATAATGGTCGGATGGCCGAGGAGCGCGTGCATTCCTAATAATGAAGATAACGATAAATCAACGGGAGAATACGCCCGCGGATGTGCGCCGAATATCCTATGCATAGCATCGGCGAGAGACCGGCATCTACGGCACCACCGAGACGGTGCTCCGGCGACGGGGTAGGGGGGAGCGGCGAGCCACGCGACTCTGATCTAACCCAACCGTACCTGCAGTCCTGCAGTTCAGCCCAGCCGAGTGCAGTCGAGTCCCTATGCATAGGTGGCTTTATTTTTTCCCCGTGCCCTTCGCCACTACCGGCCGGATAATGATAAGGTCGTTAGCGCACACGTCCGAATGCCCGACGAAACAGATGTGCTCGACTATGTGCCAGCCTGCCTATTTCGCGGACTTTTACAATTTAATGGCTCCGCTGCTGGCTGCCATGAATTTTATAAATCTAGAGGCCAACAGTTTTCCAAAACAGCCTGCGATCAGCCAAGTCGAGAGTCGGTAAACGAATTAGACGTTATCTATCGATCGGGCATTAATGATCGAATAACTTGGCATCGAATTAATGAATCTGAAAAATAACTGAGGGTTCGGGAAACAGGAGCTGGTGGGACGAGCCAATTTCTCATCCCGTAAATGAAAGCGCAGGCTTTGATGGATTAAGGAAAAAAGCAGCTGCGCCATGTAATTCCGTGAAAACAGGACAACAATCGGATGACGGCAAAGAATGTGAATAAGTGGATGGTGGGAGGAGAAGGGAGAGAGACAGAGAGAGAGAGAGAGAGAGGCAGAGAGAGAGACAGAGAGAGAGAGAGAGAGACAGAGAGAGACAGAGACAGAGAGAGACAGAGAGAGACAGAGAGATTTCGAGGGAATGACTGATTGTGTTTTCACGATGATTGGTTGCACGATATCGGTCGACCATGGCCAAAACATTTGTTCGACCTGGTGGCTCGTGACGCTGACCATCGATCGGCCAAACTATTCCCTTTGCACGACTTGGATCTCCCACTCTCCTCCTCCTCCTCCTACTGTCGATTGATGATCTGTCATCCTAGCGAATGATACACAATACACACGCGATGGCAAATCAATCGCTAAACTTGGTGCAATGCTATAGTCAAAGATACCGATAGGCGGCATTACGCCACGTAATCGTCAGCTTCCTATCGATTAATTTTATTTTGATAAATTTGTTCGTTTTATTTACAGGCTTAATAATTTTTTAATTGTAATTTCTCAATTTACTTTAATGTATTAATCATCGGTGTCTCTTCCAATTTCCGAACCACATCAGTCCATCACATCCGTTATATACTATCTAATTGTTTACAATTTCATTGGTATTTTATTTATTTAATTGATATCGAAAATTCATTTATCGAAATAGTTATAATTATTACGATATCTAATTGTATTTAATAAGTATCTTGGAAACTCTCGGACTTATACGCATTGGCACAAATGTGTGCAATGAATGTCGAGTACGTTAATTCGTTGATTTATACGAGAAAAATCATACGAATACGAATAGTTTGATCCTCCATCGAAATGCCATGAAGATTTAAAAACTTTATTCTTTACAATTTATAAATAAATTAATAATTAAATAAAATATATGTATACAGTGCGGAAGGAAAGCAGCATATTTCATTTCATAAGCTATCGTGCAAGGCGATCGAGCTTAACTCAAATAATCATAAGAAATATTTAAAGACCATCGTTAAATATTGTCTAGTCTATTATCAACATTTCATCAAGACGTTCTTGACATTATTACAGTAATCTGCTCTTCCTGCTATTGGATTTACATTTCAAATTCATATGCGATTAAGAACTCTTGCATATCATTAATGTAATTGAAGAAAATCCCCTCATTATTGATCAATAATGCTCGCAAGTTAAGTTAGGGTGCAGAGTCAATAATACCATTCCATCTAACTTTACCTCGTCCAATAAATCGTTGGTTATTGAAAGTTTTATAGTTAGGTAAAATCAGTATGGATATTAAAAAATTAACCGTTCATTTCCATTACTTTTGCAATAATATACGTACATTCCATTATACTATTGCCATGTTGAAAGAGACCTTTGTAATGGTAATACCTATTTGAAATTTTAGTTTCATAAACGAAATGACGTATATTGCGAGAAAAAAAAGAAATGCATTATAAATCTTTGAGAGCTGATTTTAGCTGAGGAGTCGGTGTTTTCACGGTACATTGTCCGTCCATGCACGTTGCACTATTCAAAGTTCACTTTTACGGAAACACAACGAATTTAATACTGTTATTTTAAAAATTACTAATCTTATATCGTATTAAAATCTATGTACCAACGTGTATGTACGTTATTCCAAGGATATAAAATATCGCATAACGCGATTTTAACTCGTTAAATGAAAAAAATACGCCTTATTGATTTTCGTAATTAAATTTATAATGGCACAATCATTAAATCTGTCAATTTAGCTTGCTCGACGCTAAAACTGCAAAATATTTCAATACTTTTCACTATATATTTTATATATTTTATAAACGAGTTTATTTTCCGCTTGCATAATTTACATATGTATACGATCTAGCAGATCAACGAGTTAACGATGCTCATTCAGTAAGCTCTTTGTGAGTCAAAAGATTCAATTCCGCTGAGATTAAATTTCATTTTATTTCATTTCAACTAAAAGTTGATAAAAAGTCTCAAGCTCTCGTATAGTTCGTAGTTTCGTGCTTGTAAGCAAGCGTACAATGAAATGACATTAATTAATCATACTTTTCTCAATTTCATCATGAATTAGAAAGCCAGATTTAGCTTTAATGCTTATAATGGCAAGTAAGCTTAGACTCGGTAACGAATGAAAAACAAAAGAAACAACGTCGTCCAGTCTGATCGATAGCTCTCTTTATCAGGACGACGTGCGTATTCGGGCGATCGAACATCGTGTGGAAATAATGGCAGCGCTCGGTATAAGATTAGAAAATAAAAGTGTTTACTCGTACGCTGAGAGTTGAGATGCGCGATTGCGTAACCCCCGGACCATTGCCAACTCTGGCAATTGAATAAGCGCAATAACGAGCCGGGCTGAGCGCACCGGAAATCCGAGATGAGATTAGCGCGACGTGAAATGGAGGAGAGGCTGAGCGTTACGAATAGGGAAGCCCCTGTGTGGGTCGCGGTTTTCACGTATCGACTGAAGATCTGTCATCCGGCTCCGTCGCGGCTTGTTTCTCGGACGCGCTTCACGGCGCCGAGGCGGAACTCGAGCCTCAGGATGTGGCGCCGAAATCCGGTAAGGAGTCGCAGGCGTGAGCCACGCGTCGCGGTCTCCAAGTCGAGCGGCAAGTGGATATCGCGTGGTACCGCTTTTTTCTCCTTCTCTCACATCCGCATTCATACATCCACCTCAATCTCCATCAGACATCACCTCAACGCGGTCACGGCGTCTCGCTTTACCTCCGCAGCTCCCGGGCGGGAGGAACGACGAGCCACGGGACCATTTTTTGTTCGCGCTCAATACTCGTGTCTCCGGTGTCTCGCCTACCAGGACCCTCGGCTACTCGAGCAACGTACTTTAAAATTCCAGACCTGTGCCTCCTATCGATTTATCGCCGATGACGCGTGCGGGTCTACGCAGAAGGAGGCCGTGAGCGTCGCTACTGGCGCTGAGTCAGTCGCTCACGAGTTTCGGTATTCCAAATGGATAGCAAATGGATAAATAAGCGGATCTAAAATGCCTGGAATGGAGAGTCGTTTAAAGGCGATTGAGGAGCGACGAAGAATGTCCAACAATTGAAGGCCTCGGTGGCGACTCATTGAGCCGCTGTCGCTTAAATTATGGAACGAGCCGTTCTAACAATCGGTTTTCCATTGGCTTCGCTCGCCCACTCTCACCCCCCTCCCTCTCTCTCTCTCTCTCTCTCTCTCTATCTCTATCTCTCTCTCTCTCTCTCTATCTCTCTCTCTATCTCATCCAATTTAATAATTCTATCTAACGAGGTAACGCGACAAGCGCGGTCCATACGTCACTATACTCGCGACTAATGCGAATACGAGGTAACGCTCGGGTCCTCTCGGTCCCTCATGGGCGACGGCGCGCGTCCTTATCATCGATGCAATCAATCCCACTCAATTAGACTGATCATTGATTATTGCCTCGATATATGCT
>NW_011948415.1:8490906-8498265 GCF_000503995.2 Ceratosolen solmsi marchali
CCTGCTGAAATTTTGCCGCGTAAAGGGAATATGTCTTTCTCAATGCTCCCATCATTCTCAGCCGTAGTTAATAACAATAAGCGAAATAGCCGGTATTTAACGTCGTTTACTGCCTCACTGTCATATTAACTATATCAATAAGCAATAAATATATCTATGTCTTATAGACGATAGGGCCATTAATCTTGCCATTACGCGCTTATATAAACAATATACGACGCTCGTAAGGCCAGCGCGACGGTTTATTATTGAAAATCCATGCACGTAATCAATTGGATAAAAAAAAATAAATAAATAAATAATCGTTCTTATAAAGCCTAATTTATATTTCTCTTTCGTAAAGTCAATTCATACATTAAGTATCCTCTCATGATCGACATCAGCCTTGATTCTAATTTAAACCTATTGACAACTGAAGCGTTTTATTTATTTGCCAATAGAACTGAATCACCTTGACTTTAACGCTCATTCCGATCGGAAAGTTTTGGAAATAAATTTAAGTACATTTGGATTTATGTACAGCTTCTACATAATTGAAAGTTATTACTTAAGATACCCCGTCTATTGTCACGCGAATGCTGATCCCCCCCCCCCCCCCCACCCCCCCCCCCCCGAGAACAATTATTTTTATGTCATTTTTTTTATCCTACATTGCTCAAATCTTCGTAATCGGCTGGAAAACCACACGTCCGACAGACTTTTAACCTAAACAAATAATGTTCACGGACAACAAATAATGTTCTTCCTTTCATTCGATCTTTATAACTATTTAAAAAAAAAAAAACAAAGAATTGCTCAAAATATTCGCATGAAAATCGTGAATTATAGCGTAATTTATAAACAATAGCGTGCTATCGATAAATAAATAAACACAAGCTTGCCCAGAGGCACAGATAATTTATATAATACAAGCTAGCCGCGATATACTTTAAAGAATTAACTTTATAACAATCTGGTGTATAAATATAATTTTGAGCGCGTAATATTTGTCGTTAATATACTGAGTTATAATTAATAGACTTAGCTAATGAAGGAAAAGTAAAGCAAAACTTTTGAATTTTATAAATTCCATTGTTGCGAGATTGAAAAATTGTATTAGTCAAATAAAATGCATTGCAAGGTGAAATAAGCAATGATAAAAAACGAAAGAATGATGAAGTGGGAAAAGGGGGAAAGAAGAATGAAAAAATTAAATCGAACGATGAAGAAAAATTGAAAAGGTAATCTTTGCCTTACAGCCAATTAAGCGAAAGAGCAAGCGAGTCGAACTAGGGAGCGGATGCGAAACGAGCCGCGGGGTGAGGTGCAGATTGGGGAACAGAGTGCGAGAGAGAGAGAGAGAGAGAGAGAGAGGGAGACAGAGAGAGAGAGAGGGAGACAGAGAGAGAGAGAGAGAGAGAGAGAGAGAAAGGGAAACCGTTGAATTGGCGAGGTGACGTGAATTTAATTATCGAAGCATCTCGTGCCACGTTTGTCCTCTCGTTCCGCCTCTGACTGCTCGAGTGCAACATCGAATTGCATATCGAGATTGCGCGCACATCCACAAGAACTTTTAATGCTTTTAAGCCATTGTCGCGCGTTAAAAATCCGATAGTACTAAAGCGGGCGAGCAAATATTTTCCCATATCAATTTCTCCGTTCCCTCTTTTTCCTCTTCACTCGGTCGCGTTTTTTCAATCGACCGTACGCCATCGGTTCTACAGCATATGTTAATGCCCTTTGATAACCAATTTACACGTACAGCGAAGAAAAGCCCTTCGCGTCACTCCCGGCGATTTTTCACTTTCTATACAACGGGTGTTCGAATACTTCGGTTCAACGGTCATATATCGCTCTCAGCGTTTATTCCATTCCACGGGCTCCGTGAATAAATCTAAATATTGTTATGTTACTAAATACGCTCAAAGATAACGCGTTAAAGAATCGTTTCTTTTTGCCTCTCCTGGAATAATTGAAAGCATTTCAAAGACTCTTTACTTACATTCATATACCGACATCTCTACATATTTAATGATCGTGCAAATAATGTTTATATTCTTTGTTTTTTTGTTTTTTTTTTTTGTTTTTTTTTTGTTTTTTTTTTTTTTGTTTTGTTTAGGAAATCTACATATGTATACACGTACGTGCAGATTCCTTTTAAAATCAACGTTCCAGCTTATTCGATTACTGGTAAAACTATTGGGAGCGAGAAGAAATAAAAAGCTTGAAAGTGACGATGGAGAAGTATATACGATAAAGTTTAACAGAGGCTTCGACGATCATGGAATTGGCGCGGTAGACACGTGTGGTGGCTCTCATCGATCTGCGGTGTAAAAGGTTGCACTCAATGTATTTTTATTTATCGCCCGCATTCACATTACCTTTAGGCAGCGATCGTTTTCTACCCTCTGCGCATTAAATCCCATTAATGCAGATAAATTGCATTTCCAGAAAGTCGCCTAGCTTTATCTCGCCACGAATTGATATTGAATTGTTTCGTGTAGCTAGTCGCTGCATCGCGCTCAGCCAAAATGCAGACAAATGGCCACAAGACTCTTTAAAATAAATAAATCATTAAAATCGTTTATCAGGATTTTCTAATTTCCAACGTCGTAAGCGACTCGTCGCTACATTATGGAATAGAGCAAATTACAAAATCATCGCCCCACATATTTTAAATAGTTATTCCCTACCGCGGGACCGCGTGCCCGTTGCCATTATTAATGACTGGTGATTGACGGGCGGGGGGGGGAGAGAGGAGGAGGAGATCGATCGGATTCTCAGTATTTGAAGCACGTAATCACCGATGCGTCATGAGGATGTTCAGTTGCGGGTTAATGAAGTGCGAGCTGGCTTAATTCGTGATTCACAATTGGAGAAAAGCCAGCAGTGAGGCGGGACGAGGCGAGAGACGAAGCGCGAAAACTTCCGAAAAACGTGTAAAAGTAATTAGAAGGGTCGGCCGTACGGGTGGAGATAGGGTGGATATCGACGTTATTTAAATGTGCGGGACGTGATACGGGAACGTTTCGATTAGGGCACACCTGACTTCTCGAGTCCGGCCGTCAGCGGGGTCGTCAATCGGATCCACCAACACGAATATCACTTACATGCAAATCCGCAGCTGAAATCCGGCGCAGGAGATCAGGGACGTGCCACCGCACTGGCGAGGGAAGAGGAGGAAAGAGAGGTGGTGGAGGATGAAGAGAGAGGAAATGGGAACCGATCGGCCGAGTGGGCGATGAAGCGCGCGCGCTCGAGAGCGAAGGGTCGGAGGAGGAAGCCGATAACCGCGGTGACGCGGGTTAAAAAAAAAACAAAAAACAAAAAAAAAAAAAAAGAAAAACAAGGCGAAAAAGCAAACGGAGAACGAGACAAATGGCGAGGGGAGCCAGCCGCTGGAAGTTAGTAGGCGCGATGTATTAATTACCAGTATTGATGTCCATTTGCAGCGAATTGATGTGTGGTCGGTGCTGCATTCTGCAGTTTCACGCACAGCATTCGAGGGGAGCATAGTGCGTGGGCGGGGGCGATGGTTGGCGGTCGGGGGATGGAAGGAGGAGATGGTGGTGATGGAGGAGGAGGAGGAGGAGGAGGAGGAGTAGGAGGAGTAGGGGGGATTGGTAGAGAGTCGAAGCGGCCCTATGCATGCCTGCGAATAGAGCGTCAACGGATTCCCTTCGATTGGTCGGCTCCGCCGCTGCTCCCGATATATTAAGCACTTGATGCGTGGAGAGCACTCCTGCCCATCCCCATCCCATCTCCCCGAATCTGTATCCCCAGTCCAGCACCATTTACGTCAGCCCTTGACGCGTCCGGGAAATGCATCCACTTGTGTTCGATCGAATGCCCGTTCGACGCGCGTTTTCTCTCCATTTTATCTTTGCTTTTCGACGCCCGACCACCGCTCGGTCACCCTTTATCATTTCACTTTTAATGCCAATTCAATTTTTTGTTCCCAAACGAGCGGCCGTTCGATCATACTTTTTTTTAATGAATTTAACGCACCACCCTCGCGCTACACACCTCTTAACGAGCACGTTAATATTTATCGTTGGCTTATTGACTTATTTATGAACTGGATAATACGAGAACTGGATAATAAAAAACCGCCTTTCGTCCGTATTCGATCTCATCATAATGCGTGTGCACACATCGACTGAAAAATCATGTGCGCCTATGTGACTTGATGACTATTTGGGCAACGAATGCGAGCAAAGTCAAATCAAGTGAATTAAATGAAATGTAGTGGTAGATTAGAGCAAACGTTGGCAAAACCTGTGCGAATTACGAATTGCGCGTAACGGAAAATATTAATAACAAAATGTAAATGGAACGAGAAGGTATCGTCGGGCCTTATCAATCGATAATGAAACTTGGTTGTAAGGGCATTAGACAATATCGATTGTACTTCAAAATTTACTTTCAATTCACATAGGACCTATAATTTCATCCGAAACTGCTCCTCTATAGCTATTTCACGGTCTCAAATTCTGATTTACAAAGCGAGTACATTGTATCGGTAAAAAATTTCCTTACAAGAGCACGACGACCAATGTATGAGCGTCTCTCGGGATATGCAAAAATTGCAGTACGAGATCGGAGATTCGAGGGGTAAAAGTGTTTGGACTTGGATGAATTTTTAGCATCTCCCAAGGCGATCGTAGACCGAGGGACAATGGAGCGGCAGAGTGGGAGGTGAGGGGATAGTAGATAGGAACGGCGGATGGGTGAGTGAACGGGACAGGACGTGGATGGGTGGGTGGGTGGAGAGATATTAGGCTCACGATGCAGAAACGGTCGTTTAGATTTATGGGCAGCTAGGCACGGTCCTGGGGTCTTTAGCCGCTTATTAGCATGCGGTATATCACGAGGAACGTAGCTGCGCAGTCCGCGACAATAATTAGATAGATAGGAGATGTACGCGAGGGGGTGGTGGTACGGTGGGGTGGTGCGGAGTGGTGGGTGAGGGAGAAAGTGGGGTTGGCGTCTCTGTACCGGCTATGGAGCTCCAAATTGTAAGCGAAGGTATCTATCTATACAATGTCGGCTTGAGTGCAGAGGGTGGGTGTGTGGGTGCAGGGTGGCCGAGGGCGAGGCCAAGAGGAAGTCCCGAAGCTCCTGTTCTGGTTGCGATGACCTCGCCTTATAGTTACATGCAAATTGCAGGCATCTCGATGAGAGTGTCCTGTGAGCAGCAAATTTGCCATATCGATTAATTTCCATATAAAACTTCTACGCTGGTTTTAATAGGAAATAAATACCTTGTGGGAAACGAGCGACGCTTCTCAACTTGCAAAACACTCTGCGTCCATTAATTTTTCTTGCCCTCTTTTACATAATTTTTATTATCCCTTTTAAATTTCAAAGCCAATTTATGCTATAGAGCGGAGAAACTCGTTGTAAAGTTAATATTAGTTGATGTGATGTTTAGCCAAAGTCAAGTATTATTATAAAATTATTCAAACTTCTATGAAGTGATTTTTTTGATGCACGAATAATTATTTATCGATAGATTGTTATTAAAGAATATTGTATAACGAATACTGAAGATCTAATAAAAGGAGTTGGATGCGATAGGCTCGCGCAACGCCATTGCAATTCGTTCACCTCTTATCATAATTCATATAAACATTACGTTTCGAATAAATTTAATACGATTAATTTTACTAGCGTAAAAAAATGAAAATTTCTGCTGTAAACAAAGACTGAATGCAATAGCGTATGTATTATAATATATAAGAACTTGATATATTTGAAAATTTTAATCATCTCATAAATGTGACATAATGAATTGGAGATATAGAAAAAAATGTCACTTTATAATATTGTGTAGCATATGCGAAAATTCAATTACGATTGGAATTTTTTTTTTTTTTTTTTTGTTATGTGAAACATAAGGTACGATATATGCTTCTTCCCTTTCATTTTCTTTTGCATTTATTCTTCTTTGTCGAGCCGATGGTATCGATATGAAATCACGATGAATTATGATATGGCTGGCTACCTTAATAAAATTTACTAAAAAATATAATCTATGTCTATAATTTATTCGATAACTTTAAGGAGGATGGAGTGTTAAAATGCACGTTTCTGGTCAAAGTTTTTTTTTATTGGAATATTTAGAAAAACGAATAAGGAAAAAAAATTTCTTACAAATGCATAACTTTGAAAAACTTGTGTTTGTGTCAGTGAGTTGCGAGTTATCGAGTTTTTTCAACAGTACAATCATACGTTATTTACTTATTTCAGTTAGTTAGAGTTATTAATTTGCATACGATTATTGTGTTCGTTAAAAATGGAAAAATCCAACAGATAAAGATAATTAAAAGAAATAATGTTTGACGAACAATAATGATAAATGATGTGTTGGTGCAGTTTCGTTGTCATTGATCGACGGAGAAAGCGACTCGGGACTGCGGCTCATTAAAATCTAAAAGTATAGTTGCGTTCAATTAATACACTGACGTACGCAGGCTCATCACCGTAGCTGTAGATCCAGTGGCTGTGGGGGGTTCGGATGTGCTAGGTGGTAACGGGAGATTATAGTAATGGGTTAGACACGTGATAGACAAGAGTGAGGAACCTTGATGCGGTTATTGCAACGTTCGGTTGAAAGCGAGAGAATGATCTCTGTCTAGGCCGATCAAACGCCTGCGCGGAAAATCAGAGACAGTTGGGCTCGAGCGAGGTTTGGTGAAGAGATCTTACCGCAATGGCATGCGGTCGAATCGCTCCGATAGAATGACGGATCCTGCGAGTGACATTCGATATCATGTTTCGCGGCCGTCCGGATGTTCCTCCTGCCTTGCCCGAGCCCTGTTATAATCAACATCCTTCATTTATGACGAGGTGCGCGCTAAATAAGACCTTAACGGCCGAAAGTCAGTCTGGAGAGACACGAGGTCGAGACACGCTCGAATCGTGCGGGAGTAATGAGAAAAACCGCTGTCATGTTTGCCTTTCAAGATATATTTATGTAAATATAAGCGGCTCGTGAGAACATTAATTTAAGCTCGTCCGTGCCAATCGTGAATCCATATGACGAATGCGAGAATTTACTTAACTTCTTGAAATGCAAATATTTCACAGAGGCTGTGAACAAATATCGCTCAGGTTTTATAAAGGTCGGAGAAACTCCGGGATTTTAAAAAGAGCCGCACTCACATTAACGATACATCTTGCGGATAATTAAATATAATGCAGATCTGTCGATTTTAACGTCTAACGACAATACGCTTATACAAATACGAATATGAGCGTCAGAAAGGAGATATTTAGATGCTGTAGGTAGGTTACGGTGAGTTAAAGAATTTAGCGATCGAATGAAAATAGCATCGTCTGGTGTGGCAATGAAACGACGAGCAAATCACGTAGTTA
>NW_011948415.1:8498275-8504073 GCF_000503995.2 Ceratosolen solmsi marchali
GGTAATACGATAAATTAAACTTTTCGTTATTGGAAAATGAGGAATGCAAGCCGCCCGGCGCCACATGATGAATTGATTTGATCGATAATATCTGGCACGGACGACAGCTGCACATGCGCGATTACGCGCAATATATCCACCGAGCAAGCGAGGCACCCGCTCGTGCAAATACATTCTAAATCGTACGTCCGTGTAACATAAATTGTTGGTGGGGCAAAGTGGTGGGAGAGGGTGTGGGGGCCGGTGGATAGTTTGTAGTAGGGCGAAAGGGGGTAACCTGGCCGAAGGAGACGCACGTGTGCGCGGCTCCGTTGTCATTTGTCATCGCGGCTAATTTGCCAGGTTCTGAGATACGGTGACGCCTCTGACGCGGTCATTATTAAGATGCGAATTAGTAACAATTTGCGCTGGATTTAGTCTGGACCTGAACTGTTTATGACCGCGTCGGATTAACCTTCCGGGACCTTCCTACGTTAATCAATGTTACCCCTTTACTTACTCCCGTCTATATCTTTGGCACACTTGGAGATCAACGAGTGCGACCTATCGAAGCGAATCTCGTGATCGTAATATCGACTAATGTGCACAACGGCTTAAAGTCTGAGCCCGTGTAACCCTTCATTATACGCGCGAAGTCTCTACGAGATGTTGATCTCTTTGTGTTTCCGCTAAATTTCGGTATTATGTTGGTAGCCAGCTGCGAGTGTAAAGTGGCCTCTTAATAGATAATAATTTGTAAACGAATGTCACATTTATTGTTATTCAACCATAACAACATGACGATGTTTCTGAGGCCCCTTCTTCTAAGCGTTTTTGTTTATTTATTTTTTATTTATTTTCATTTTTCTTTACTTTGACTGATGAATACTATTCAAGACAACGTGCGACTGCTGTTGTCGTAGAATTCCAAATCTACTCGCTGGACACGTTGATATTAAGCAACATTAAGCTAAATTTTCAAAGAGCAATGACGGATATTATCGTTGCTAAATAACTTCTTAAATTAATGTTTCTATTGAATTAACAAAAAAAGATAAACAAATAAATAAATCAAAAGGAAATAAAAGGAGACATTTGTCGTCTTATCTTCTTAAGTGATAAAATTTTGTCAAAAAGGAAAATTTGTTAATATCCATAGGTATTTCATTGATAAATTTTCTCTAGATAGTGAAGATTATTTGTTGTTTTGCATCAACGGAGATATAACAACTTGTACTACATGCCAAATCGAAGCACAGAGCATTAAAAGACAAGAAAAAAAGAAAAGAAAAAGTGTTACGCTCTCAGGGACTACGGCTGCCTCTTCAAAGAGAAATTGAAATTAAAATTTCTTGTTTAACACTCTAAGAGATATAAAAATAAATCTATTAATTGAATTTATTAAAGCACTCTTTCATCTGTCCTTTAAAAGTCCTCTTATTGTTTGAGTGATAAATTGAAGAATTTCGCAAGCAATCTAATCGCTGGGCAAAGCACTTTAAAGCGGCGATACGATATTTTAATCGATCCGTGTATACGCATTTCGTTCCTTAGCAAATAAAGCCACACGTCATTATGACATAAATCTTTTACGATAAAAGGATGGCGCGATCGACGCTTGACCCAAATAAATGTGCTCGAAGCAATGCTGCTGACGTAGCACTTTCACAGCCATTCGCACTCTCGGACAACGTCCTGTCTTTGCCAATTTTAAGGAAAAAACCGCATTAACCGCGATACACGAAGAGGACTTCTTCCAATAAAGCAATAAAGCATCGAGTTTCGATAATCGGACGCTAACGAATGTGTTGAAAAGCAATGTCCGGATTCTCGACGCTTCCCCCCAATACGTGGGCAACAAAAGAAAATAAAAGAGGAAATAAAACGTAAAGAAGAACTACAACAACAACAACGACAACGACAACGACAACGAGAACGACAACAACAACAACAACAACAATAACGACGACGACAACAACAATAACAATAACGACGACAACAACAATAAAGACGACGACAACAACAACAACAATAACGACGACGACAACAACAATAACAATAACGACGACAACAACAATAACGACGACGACAACAACAAAAGAAACAACAAAAGAAGAAAGAACGAAAGAAAGATAAAAAGAGAGAAGAAAAAAAATATAATTTTCGTGAAAATCCACGAGGTTGGGCAATAAAGGCATAAATCAAGAAATAAAAGTCTTGCTTAATGGCTGTGCTCATGAAAAGGCATGGAATCCTCGCGAAACCACGGCATCGATAACAAATGTAGGTGGCAAGCGAAAGGAGGGAAGTCCGGCGACCGTAAGTTGTATTTGTTTCGGCGGGGCTGAAAAGGTGGGTAAGCGCAGAAAAAGAAGGAACGGAGGCGGTGGCGCAGGCTGGAAAGGAACCGAGGGGTGGCATTATATTGCGGCTTGTCTCGCTTCAGAAACTTTGCACTTCGGTCTCGGCCGAGCGCCGACACGGGTTCGAAAGAGGGCGTCGACGAGAGTCAAGAGAACCAAGAGAGCCAAGAGAGCCAAGAGAGCGAAGATATATATATATATATATATATATATATATATATAGAAGGATGAAGGGTGAGAGCGAGAGATAGGAGCACAGTGTCGGTGACCGCGGGAGGAGGAGCGACGGGAGGAAGGGTTGCCGGACCTTTGAATGCGACCATTCTTTACGACCACCCTCGGCCAAAGATCTCAACCCGCGCGACCACCGTTTGTGAAAAATTCTTCGATACCGGGATACATCGCATTTCCCCTAAAGCCCTACTCTACATACGCTTTGACAATTAATCTCGCCGCTCTATAGTCGCTCTATCCAAGGACCTAAACAACGAAGAATTAGAAACTAATGGTTGGAAATTCGTCGTTTCTCCTTGTCAATTAATTAGAGCGAATGCTTGCTTATCTAGGGGTAATTTCTGAATCGGACGTTATTCGGCAAGAACTTCACCTCGATCGGCCCTTGCCCTTCACACTTTATTTTATCTTTGCGCTGAGAAACTAAAGCCCATGCACTTGGTGGGGAGAGAAAGTGGCGTAGTGCGTGTTGACCGTTGACCACGAGCGATCCCCATTATTTCGTCAATATTATGGAGAGTAGTAGCGTAATGATTATCGCCACGTTGACGCGGCGTTAAGTTGAGCGCGTCGGTGAATGAGAAGGAGGAGGCGACGAACGCATGGAAAGAAACGTTGGATTACGCATTTAAGGGAAAGTAAGCCGGAATTAGGAGTAAAGAGGACGCCCGGCTGTAAGAGCTGGAGCGTGCGAGCGCGTGTGAGCCAACCAAAGGATTTTTGCGGCCATCCATTGGCTTTGTTGGTAATTAATCAGACGGCGGGGGTGTGAAATCGAGCCCGAGCTGAAAATGAATTTTTGTCGGCACGTAGGTAGAGTGATCGTGGCGAGCGCGACGTGCGGAAGGTCGAAAAGCACGAGGGAAGAAGAAGTAAAGGGCCATGTACGAGGGAGCTGGACTTTGCCTCCGATTTTCGTCGGCGCTCGAAGGAGCCGCGACGCATAAGGTCGCACAATGCCGACGTGGCGCACTGGACGCACCATTGTCTAGCCTGAATGGGTCCTGCAAGATTTATTTCGTATATTTCACTTGCCGTTTCAATGGCGATAGCGACCAAACATACGTTAGCGCGACGCAACCAACTTTGACGAACTGGCCTTTCTTGAACGGGGCCGCCGGCGTTCCTGAATTTCCGGCAAATTGATGTGTTTGCCGTACCTCGGGCAGCACACGCTATAATGGAGAAAATTTATCATTTAAATTTAACGCGCCAACTAACTTGGCTCTTTGGCCTTTTGTCGCTAAATACCAAGAGAGAAAAATTCTCGCGCTTTTTCGTGCACTCCTGCGTGCCTCGATGCTCCCCTTCTTCGGCATGTGATGTAATTGTCGGCGTGACAGCAGAATCCGTGAGCGAGTGCGGCTAGTAAATGGCGTGAAAAGTGTCGATGGATGATCACGTTTCGATCGCTGATCTTCGACTATTGTTTTGCTCTCGTTTAGGCATTGGGCGAGGAAGGAGCTGGAGCATTGGGCACGTGAGGAGTCCGAGAAAGGATGTAAATTTCATTAGCGCGTGGGCCCCCGAGTAATAAAAATGCCGAGGAGTAAAGGTTGGAAGGAGCGACAAATCGCCCATTCGTCTATGAAAAATGGGTCGCATAAATATTTATGACGACCGGAGAAAATATTAATGGGGATTTACGTTGCTTTACAGGAGCACGCGCGGTGCATTGTGGTCGGAGGGTTCGCGAGTATATAGTGTCGGGGCGCAGCGACTTTTTCACGATATTAGCCACGAAGCCAGCGAAAAATATAAATTCACGTATATAAGATAACTCTTGAGCTCCATAAGTGCAAATAGTCTATGCAAAATTCAGTCTACTAGCGCCCGTTGGTTGGTGCTTATCCCAGTGCAGGTGGCGTTCGACCGAGAACAGCGGATACCATCGATCAATTTGTATCGCAAGCACATTACCAAAGTGTCAGCGCGATCGTTTTAATTTACAGCAATGACAGCTCCTCCATGGGCAATTAAAATACCAATTACACGAGATGAAGAATGCCAAATGGGGCTCCAATGAAATTAGCATGAACGTCATTACCGCGGCGCAGCCCTTCCCGGACAACGGGCTCACGGAACATTGTAGACGGCACGCCGAAGACCAGTAAAGTCCTTATCGCGGTCACAAATTAAAAATAATTATTTTTTGAGCCCAATCCTTAATCACGAGAGAGAGAGATAGAGAGAGAGAGAGTGAGAGAGAGAGAGAGAGAGATACGGTGGGGGTTTTGTTGGGAGGAGGAGAGCGGGGCGAGTGGGAGTGGGAGGCGACGTTGCAAAGTAAGCCGGTTGGTAGCGACAAAACGGCCGCCATTATCCAGCCGATGAGATTCTTGTCAATGAGTTATTGGCGTCTTCTTACCAATGTTGCGAAAACACAGTCTTAGCCCCACCCCACCCCACCCCCCCTCCCTTTTCCTCTTTATTGCATCTCAACCCTTTTTTCTAAAGTTCTTTCGCCGAGGTAACAAGGGAAGCGACGTCGTCTGCTTCGGCCCCAAGGGTCTCTTGAAACCCCTTTTATAAGCCCTCAGATAATCGAAAAACGCAGATCCACACTATAGACGAGGATACACTTAAGCAGCTTTTGATTTATGCTAGTCATTAAAGATAAATACGACATAGTTAAGCTCCGCTTGAATTTTGCATAAGTATTATCGATTTGTAACGCGAGCTGGCGAGCTTTTTCTCTTTCTTTCTTATGTTTTTTTTTTTTTTTACTTTCTTTTTCCTCGTTTTTATCAATTTCCGGCACACAAACCTATTATGAGCAACGAAAATTGGTTCGTTTTCACGGCTCACGTTTTTCATCCCCGTAAAATACAAGCTTTTCCTGATGCTCGAATAGTTTTTCCACTTAGTAAGAATACGTTCATCTCCTACAGTGCAGCAAGATTTTTATTAAAAAGAGAAAAAAAGAAGGAAAAAAATACATAATAAGAATAACAATATTAAACAATGAAAAGGATAAAAGGACTGTAGTATCGTTAATTATTCTTATAGTACATCAGTAATCGATCATTGACGAGAAGATTAACGATTTTCATCGATATCGAAATTCTTGAATGAGCGTGTCCACACTGGAAAGAATCCTTGGACAGAATGTGAAAATTCAAAATTCACGTTACATTGCGGCAAGGGCTCTCCCCTTTTTTGCCTCCCTTTTTTTTTCTTTTTTTTTTTTTAACGTCGCATTAGGCAACTTATTTATAGACT
>NW_011948415.1:8504150-8513458 GCF_000503995.2 Ceratosolen solmsi marchali
AGACTTTTATTACGATATTGTATGATGGAAAGAGTCTGTAGTAAGGGGCCGAGGAGCATCCATTGCGCAAAGCAAAACAGAGCGCAATTATTTTCACGACAGTTTTTCCGCAATGTGGCGCGGCACTCTCTCGGCCTCCTTACCAGACACGAAGGAAGGAAGCACAGCCCTTTTTTCTCGATCCCTTCGGCTGCTTCGCGCCCAAGATTTCCGACTCGTCGCGCGGCTCAA
This sequence comes from Ceratosolen solmsi marchali, assembly GCF_000503995.2. NCBI lineage: Eukaryota > Metazoa > Arthropoda > Insecta > Hymenoptera > Agaonidae > Ceratosolen > Ceratosolen solmsi. The sequence goes on from NW_011948415.1 coordinate 8,504,382, forward strand.
CCGATGCAAATAAAAGCGTCAAATAAATTTCGATACCGATCTCCAAGCTTTCTCTCACTTTGCCTCTCAGTCAACATATATAGGGATATAGGGTCGAGAAGAGAAAATAAACGAAAGAGGGATCAACCCTTTCTTTTCGTAAGTCAAGATCCTCCCGCGGGGCATTTCACGAGGCTCGTGCACGCGCTCGCGTCTCTCTTCTTTATTCATTTGGGATTAAACTCTCAAACACTTACCGATCTCTGGCTCGTAAAAAAGGATCCTGCCTTCTCTCTGTCCCCATTTGAAAGAAGTCGCGGGACTTCATTAATTACCATCGCAGAGTAAATGGTAATTAATGGTAATGAATGGCCTTTTCTCACTTTTGTCGATAACGTCATTCGTACCTGTAGATTTCATTTACATTTCTACCATTTACTTTTTCCTTAGTAAAATTTAATCTTACTCTATACTTAGGTTAAATAATACTTTTTTAAATGAAAATTTTAGACGCAAATTTAGTTGATTTATCAACTATACCACAACATATATTCTAATGTTAACCGACAGCTACTTTCATTATTCTTATCTAATGCATTCGTATTTAGGCCATAGATCAAATATAAATATCAAATAGTTTCAAGATCCATGACAATCTTGTTTAATAGATCACTCGGAGAAGTTTATCTACCGAACTATACCGAAATTTTTAACTCATTTTATTTTCACTTAGTTTCAATTACTATTTTTATACAATTTCAACGTATATATATATATATATATATATATATATATATATATATATATACGTGTATGTATTTTTATTTATTTCATTTATAAATTCAAAGACACATATGCAAGTATACATTTTCTCACTATGCGGTAATGAGAATCTGTTTGAATTCTCAGTTCCGCTAACAAAACTTATTAAAATTCCTTTTAAGTTGAAAAATTAATTTCATTTATTTGTTCTCATGTGACGTCAATATTATTTTTTTTTTAGTTATAATTATAAATTGTAAATCAATATTATTTTTTTTAAGGATAAAATGTATTTGTAGTGAAAAATTTTATTTCGCATGATGCAGAGTTGTGTATAATTGATAAAAATGTATATTAATGTTAATTATCCATTCTAAATAAATAATAACCCATTGTTTCCTGTTATTAGAACTGATATACCTAACTCTCTGAATATTTTCTTAGCTAAATTCGAATACGTAATTTTATATTTCAAGTTTTACAACTATTTAAGAATGAAACGAGTTATTAATTACTTAAATAGAGAGACGATTACAGAGATCGATTTTCATATCTTCGACAATGAAATAAACAAAGGTCTTAATACTCATTAATGCGTTCAGAAAGCAAGTTCTAATATATTTTTATCTATTTCAAATTAAATTTTAGATATTTCAAAGTAAATTAGCAACTAAATTAACGAATTGATTATTAACGATTGATGATTATGTAATGCTTACATTTGTAAAATTAATGGTTAACGTACCAACGTTTCATAAAAGCGAATATTACATTGTTATTTTAAAATTTTTCAGTACTATTTTTAGTATAAAATTTTTATAGAAATGTTAAAACAATTCATAAAGAACAAGTGTGTTTAATACAAAAATAAATATTGTACCATAAATATTACCTAATAGCGTAATTTAAAAGGAATAAATCCGATCTTTCATTCTGTCACATAAAAATTAGAATGGGCAGAATTCTAAATAATTATTTGGAAAAAAAAATTTTACACTATAACGTAAGTTCACGATTATTTCAACAATGTTTTTCCACTTATTTAAAATAAAGAAATATTACTTTTAATTTTGAAAGTAAAAATACATATAGATACGCGCTTGTGTGCATTTGTGTGTGTGTGTGTGTGTGCTTGCGCGCGTGTGTATTGTTAATAGATGCGTCTATACAATAATAATAAAAGTATTCTGAATAAATATATTTTCTTCTTTGTTATATATGTACGGTTAAAGGTATATTTCATTTAGTTGATGAGTAATCAAACTAATTTTTATAGTCATTTAAAATCATTAATGATACGTTAAATATTGAAAGTTTACATAAAAATAGTTTACACAGTACATTGTTTAAAAAATACATCATTCTTTATCTAAGAAATTTGAAAGGACGAATAAATAATATATTAAACATACTCGATTGGCTTTGATGTCTCATTGAATATAAAACACTTCATTTCATTTGTTCCTACGTATAAAATGACACATCACTACGTACAATGACAGTTATCTTTTGTTGTGAGATCGAAGCCTAAACTTTCCAGTTTTCAACAAGTGTAGGTTAATGAAAAGACAATCGAGCTCATCGCCAAGTAAAATCCATTCACATTCGCCAATCACTTATTGTCCAACAATAGCAACCACCTTCCGTGCCAATACTAATTATGATTATTTATTGGAGGGAGCGAACAATCTGGTTTATCAGAAAAATGATTGTCGCATAAGATAGGAAGCAAATGGCAGTCAATTCGTGAATTTAAATATGTCGAACGGAGCTTGGCCGAGAACGCAGATGATAGACACGCGAGTCCGGCATACACGTGTATTATATATATATATATATATACACACACACACACACACACACACACACACACAAAAGCAAGGGTAGCAGCAGCAGTTAGGAAATTCCGAGGACCTTTGTGGCGGGGGCGCCGAAAGGGGATGAGGGCCTCGGAGCACTGAAATAGAAATTGAATGCACCGGTCGAAGGGCCTCGCGAAAACGGTTTGTTACCAAATCCACGGGCCTCGGACATGTCTGGCGTATCTTCGAGACAAACAGACACCCGGTCAGCTGTGTGAATCCCCACCCCCTTCTTATGTTCGCGGACAGAATAATGCAATCGCAGAATAGGCAAAGAGAGGAGGAAGAGAGCGAGAGCGGGGCACCTCTCCATTGTCCCATGAACTTCGTTACAACTTTGTCCCCAAAAAGGTTTGACCCTCTCCCCCTTCCGCCCCGCACACTCACACTCCCTTTCCCGCTCTCTCTCTCTCTCTCTCTCTCTCTCTCTCTGTTATGTTACTGGAAATTGTTCTCGGTTAGTTTTGCAGACAAGTGGCCTATTGGAGCTTTTGTCGCGAGAAGATGAGGAAAGCGTGTCTCGAAAGCTGTCAACGCTGCTGGCTATGTTGGAGCTTCGGCAGTTTTCCTAGGATAATGTAAGTCGATGCTGCTGGAGGAAAAAAAATCTAATGGGGGGTTATCGCGACGCTGTGATACAATTGCCACATTTTCTGCAATGATGGTATTATCCATGATTTTGTTAAACATTTAATAATTACCGACATTTCAATAACCACGCGATACCTCACATTTTCTATTATATTTCAAGTTTAAACGATTCGTCAAATGCTAGCTTAAAACATTTAAATTCGCTAGTCATTTAATTTTCTTAGTGTATCAAGTAATGTTTATAAATGCGCCACACTCTGCCTCTAATGATCTTTTAACAATATCTCTACGAATACAAGAGATTTGCTTTTTTGCAACTAGGTTACGTAGATTGTTGATTTGCTCTTTATCATTGAATGTTTATTATTCGTGTAACAAAGTCCAAACAAGTTAATGTTACGTGCAACTGGCCTGTTAATTTATAATTATAAAATTTCACACTTAAAAGCTTTATAGAAAATTCGGGTTTTAACCGATGGCAAATGAAAAGTGAAAGGAAATAGGGAAGAATAAAGGAAAGCATCGAAATGACAAAAAATGAATTTTTTCTTTATTTTTTTTTTTTTTTTGACGTACCGCCGATTGATCAGCCCATGAAATAGTAAATTTAATCTAGATAATATAGGCGCTGAAATAGGATTAATTAAATTTTTAGCGTGAGTAACATAAAGTCAGAATTTTGATTATGTCTAGTAGATAGATGAACATAATATTTTTGAAAAAAACTCCGATGCACGAAAGTTCAAGCTACCGTCAAGTTTTTAATTAACTGAAAATAGTTGAAGCCCTTGCTTTACATTTTAAAGTTGTGAAATTGGCCCGTGAGAGACAGCAGCAGCAGCGGCGGCGGTGACGTTGGCGGCGGCACCGGTATGGTAAAAAAGTGGGGGAACAAGAGAGAGAGAGAGAGAGAGAGAGAGAGAGAGAGAGAGAGTGATCGCGAATTACAAAAATAGGCAGCGCAGATGAGAAGTTGGAGGTGGAAGGAGACTGCGAAAGTTTTGACGAGAGCTTAAGAGTTGGTGGCGTTGGCACCAGATGTCAGCATCGGACGGCCGCGGTAGGATAACAAGAGTACCGCGTAATCTGGCAATTTTTCCACTTTCTTTATGAGATCTTTCTTTATTGGGACCCGAGAAGTTTTTCAGTGGTTTCTCGCTCGTAAAATGGAGGCGCATAAGCAGTGCGCGGCCGCAAAATGCGTCCAGCCAACTAAAGGTGCCGCTCGACGTACATTCGGGGGAGCGCGCAAGACGGTGCCCATCCCTCTCGTAACCCCCATTTATGCTCTATTACCACTATATTAGTCCTCGCCAGAGGGATTTATGACACTGGCCCTTAAGAGCCACGAGACCTCGTAAACTTCCAAGGCGATTCCACGCTCATCTTCCTCCCTCTAGCCCTCGATCGAGCTAATTTCAGCACCTCCTGGATCACGAGCGAGCCCCGGACTAGCGAACAAACTTAAAAATTCGATCAATAAGCGAATCTCACCCTCTAATATCGTTTAATTATAATTGATAATTGCCAATTGCCAATCTGTCGTGCTATGTAGTTGGCGCGTCTCTTTTAGAGAACCGCGAGCTTTTAATTGCCATTATCGAGCGACTACGACATGTCCTGGAATCCTACTGCCTGCGCAAATTAGTCACTGGAACCGACAAGACTTAGGCGCTTTTAACCCCCTTCATCGTCCCGGCATTTTGGAGTTGGCATTATGCCGGCGATACAAGCAAAACGAGCTCGGACTTAAGCGAGAAAATGTTTAATTACATCACATCGCAAAGGCACTTGTCACCGCCCCCCCCCCCGCAACCACGAGCTAAGATCAACGCGCTACGTCATTTCTTTGATATATGCTCGCTTCTTCTCGGACTCGTCCTGTTTCTCGCAGGGTCAGCGTATTTTGGTCTAGATATGACGCGCGTTGGCTTCTAGCCGTGAGTGCGCATCCTTAGTCATTTTAACGCCACGCTAAGTCGCCCCTTCGTGATCCCTTAACGATCCGCTAATACACGCTATTCTTCTCCTCGATGGTACCACGAGCTCCTTCCCCTCCCAGCCCTTCTTCCTCTGGGATTGTTGAATCCTGTAAAGTGTCGTTAAGACTCTGACAGGGGGAAAGCAATGTGCCCTCTTACCTAAATAAGTAAAGTGAAACTTTTGCCTTGGACTTGTAACTCAATTTAATCGAAAGCATTAATTTTTAGTGCATGGGGTGAGGTTCTTATATGTGAAAAGCGAGACAACCAACGAATTTCATAATCAACGAAGAGCTTAATGATTTCGTAAGGATGGGCAGCATCAGCTCCACCGGTCATATTCCTGAATTTTTAATAATCATATATTGTTTATAAAAGCAGCACGAATAATAAAGCCTGGGCGAAATATCCGCCGGAAAATTACAAAGATAAATTCTAGAAGAGCCAGAAGTAGGGAAATCTCGAGAGTGGAAAAATGATGAAGGCCGAAACAATCTGCCAAATTAGCGGAGCATCGCCACGGCCAGAAAAACATACATCCTCGAGCTCTGAAATATGACTTCGTAAAATTTCGGCCGTAAGGATGGATGGTTGCCGGTGAGCCGTGGATGGCGTCGGGGCTTTTCGTAATCACGTGGGGGTAGGATGGGCGCTGGGAGTAGGACGGGTGAAGCGCGAGGGTGGACGGTGATGGAAGGGGGGAGGTGGGGGAGGAGAATGCGAGGGTAGGAAGGATAGTGGTGTCCGTGAGAGGGCCGTCTAAATTCGCTCGCGGCTGCAAGAATATTAAAACGGCGGCCCGTTTTACGGCATGGCCGAGCCGTCGATGATAGGATAAATAATTTAGCTTGTTTCGCGGAAGCCTTATTAGTTGGGATAAGTCATAAAAAAAACTTATTACTTACGCAGTCGACGCCGTATGGGCCCACCCCTCGCCGCCCCGAAGACGAAGAGCGCTGACGGCTCTTCATCAACTATTCAAGACCTTCGACGAGCGTCGAGGCGATCGTCAAAGACCGAATGATAGCGCGAAAGCGACCCCTCGCCTTTAGCCTCGCTTTTATGGATATCGATGCCCCCCTCCCCTCGCCTCATCCCCCTCTCAGCCCCCTCTCATCACCTCTCATCCCCCTTCATCCGTCACCCACCCCCGTAGCCGTTTGACTAAACTCCTGCCCCAGCGTCGTCCCACCCCTGAGATTAAAAATCCAAGACTCTTCAAGGACCGATCGCTACTTGCAGCTTGTCGCCCCGTTCAGTCGGTGGACCCTCGCCATCACTGTTCGCGAGGTCGCCTGGGGCAGGCTGTACTCGGAGCACCGCCGCTCGTCGGCACAACGAGCTGCAGGCGCCATTTGAGCACGTCGCTCCTGAGACGTAGCGAATGCGGCAAAAGAAAAAGGCGCTCGGGGCGCCGGGACGCACGGCCGTATCGAGGAAAAGCGATTCGCAGCCATTTATAAGTTTTAATAATATTACCATCTATATGCGTGTATATACCAAGTAGGCTAGGTAGGAGGAGGTGGAGGAGAAAGTGTTGGCGATGATGGTTGTGGAATAGAGGAAAAGGGAAGGTAGCGGATACTAGAGGCTTTTTTCCAACTCGACAGCTGTGTATCGTCATCGTGGTCGTCGTCGTCGTCGTGGTCGTCGTCGTCGTCGTCGTCGTCGTCGTCGTCGTCGTCGTCATCGTCGTCGTCATCTTCGTCATGGTCGTGGTCGTCGACGACTTTGGCGATGTCTCACCCCCGATCGCAGGGGCGTCGTGCGGCTCCCTGGAGCAGCAGCCGAGACAAGAAGAAAGTTTATAAAATATTTAAAAGTACGGAAACGTCTCCTATCGCCGGGGGCGATAAATTTCCACTTACATTTTATTTTCGTTTCGCCGTGTTCGTTCGTTTCGCCACGCTCACCGCGTCTCTGAGAGCAAAGGTGGGGGGGGGGGAATCGAGCGGACGAGCGCCGTAGAAAAACACCAAGACGGATGTGCCGTGAGGGCCATAACTAGACGGCATGAATATTATCAATTAAAAATTCTCGGCTACGAGATGTCCCGGGGATACGATTCTCCCTTCACGTGCACGTGGAGTTGTCTCTTCCGCACCCACGATCACGTCGAACTCACCCCGCCCCATATCGCTCGGTCGTCCTCGACTATTGGGAGCGGGAGCCCTACGCGAATAGGACCGATATGTAATTTGTCGGAGTAATAGGGCGCGCCGCCGAAGCCCGTCGCAGCGGCAAATAGGAGGCCGGAGAAGGTGCACGCGGTGCCTGTATTTTCCGGTCGACGATGCAAAACCTATTTAACGGGCGCGAGTCCGGTAATGGGATTGGAACGCGATCCCGTGGGACTCGGTCCCTCTCCGTCCTCTCCGTTTTTCCGAGCCAGCGCCTTACCCCCGCCCCTTTCCCTCCCCCTCCGCGGTCCCTCGCTCGTCCGCGAAAACTTCCGGCGGCCGAGGTGGCGTCAAAGCGAAGAAAAGAAAAGCTGACGGTTCCTTAGATTTGCGTGCTGATATTCTGGGGAGGTGGCCAGCAGCCGGGGTAGCGGCAAAAAGGCCGAAGGCGAAAAGTCCGAGGGGGCGTTAATGCAATTAGGGTTAGCTTTTCAATTACGGCGCGAGTCGTTTGCCGAGGCCGGAGCAGAAGCGGCGATAATTCAGCGGTCAGCGAAGATTTAACGGCAAATTAGCTAATAATTACGGAACGCGGCCCGAGAGCCGGACGCCCCGTTAACTCAAATACAATTGTATTCCTCGCGTGAGTTCGATAATGGGAATGTAAGAGTCGAGGCCCATTATCGAAATAGCAATTAGAATAAATCAAAAGCGTGAGCGCGCATAACCACTCGCCCGCGCGATTTCCGCGCTACGATTTCCCAAAGAATTATTGCTTTGCTTTAAAAGCCAGTCATTCCCTTTTTCTTTATTCCAGCTGCGAGGGTATCCAAATACCGCTTTCCCTTAAATCCATAATAATTTCACTGCTCTCGCATTATTAGCGTGATTGTGGGAGACCTCGAACCATCCGTCAAACGAGCATTTTCATGATTTTGTCGGTCGTCATCTTCCCGTGCTCATTTTCTCCAATTCGTCTCGACTTTCTCCCTCGAGAACTTCGACTCGATTTCATTCGATACAATGCGCACACCACCAATTGTACACCCTCCGAATAACGAGCTTTAACAATGTTCTTTATTAACGGATTTGTCTCTTTATTTTCTTTTGTTTTTTGCATAATTTGCATAACACTGACGAACGAACATCCGTACGTCCGGAGGAAATCGGATAATCGGTGAACATGCGCATGTCAATGCATAAGCAAAGACTCGCAATATCATCGACGTCGGAGGCTTAGCATCAACATCGCACGCAACGAATATCTCATTTTTTTAAACTTTATTTATGTCACAACAGCACCGCAGACACTTAGGCAGTCGGAAGTGAATTCAGAGCTCCTCTCTCGCTTATGTGGCAAAGGGTATTTGCAAAATGTAACGTCGCTCGGAATCGAAAAAGGAAGAAGCCCCGTTGGCTCGTGCCGGACTCGAGGTCCGTGGAGAGCGACTCGATAGGTTTATGTGTCGCCGGGGGAAAGCGAGGGGACGGGAGTGCTGAGAGATGGACCATGGTTGAGCACAATCCGAAAGCGAGGGTGTAAGGCGAGGGTTTCGGGGTTTGAGGGGGAGGGGTATAGGGGAGCGGGAGGGGGTACTGTCGGGGAAGAGAAAACGAAGCGACGGCTGGTCGCTCTCGATCTCCTCGATCCAATTACCCCGGCCTTCGTCTTGCCAGTCCCGACGGAGACTTCCGACGACAATACTCTTGGCTCAGCGATATCTCCCCCCCCCCCTCGAATAAACACAAACGGCCGGGACGCGGCTTCCTATGCCGACAAA
>NW_011948415.1:8513494-8568022 GCF_000503995.2 Ceratosolen solmsi marchali
TGGGGGGGGGGGGGGGGGGGGGGGGGGGGGGGGGGATAAGGGCACCTGCGGGATGCTCGCGTGCAATTACGAGCTTCTTTCCCGCCCACGTGGACTCGTTGGCAGTTCAGCTCCAGCCGCCGTAAAATAGCTTCCGGCTGGCAACTAATTCAGCCCAGTGACCCCGAGCGTAAAAAGCCAATGAGCTCGAGTGAATTTGGCGGGCGACCGCGAGAGTTCGCGCGCGGGAACACAGGAGAGGGAGGTTTAGAGCGAGGGCTGGCACTTGATCTTAAGAGAAGAGAGAGAGAGAGAGAGAGAGAGAGAGAGAGCATGAGCGAGAGAGAGAAAGAGAGCATGAGAGAGGGACGACGACTGTGGGCAGCTACGGTTCCCGCTGGCCTCCGCTGGCGGTTTTGACCTGGAGCACGTGAACGAGGACGAAGAGAAACTCGCAGTCCGGCCCTCGACTAAGCGCCCTTTAATTGACGCGAGAACCCTGTATTTTCCCTCTCTGATCGATCGAATAACTTTGTCCTCTACCTGCTCGACTTGCCGCGAATTGAGATCGTTAAATAATAGCCGTCCCCCGTTAAACTTGAGACGATAAAAGAGGATTTACCGGGGAAAAAGAGCTTAAGCATCCGAAAAACGAGCCCGAGACTTGGATGGCGGGACCGGGAAGTTTAAGGCGATGGCACCGCGAAAAATTTGGCTCTAGCGGACGCTATCCAACGCGAAGAGGGAAAAAATAAAGTGTGGAGTGGGAGAAAATGGAAAGCGCGACAGAAGGATAAGGGGGGCATGGACCTTGGACTTTAAAGTTAAAAACAAGACAAAACAAAAGAAAAAAAATACAGCGAAAAAGACAAAAGTAAAAGAGGAATGCGTAGCTGTTCTTGCCTCGCATCAGGAGTTCCTTTTCCTATATTATTCACAGTGAATAACGACAGCACTCCGTCATTCTTTCCAATTTAAGTGTAACGAGCCACACCGATACGTTTCTTCTTATTCTTCTGCGGGGTACCCCACTCCATCGGCCATCACCCGCTTAATCCTGTACAATCCAGACATTTTTCACCATTACTCCTCTGGGCCGAAAGGGGCCGGGGTGCGGGGTTGAAATCGCAACTGAGTTCGGCTAGCAATGGGATGGGTGGGACTGTGAGGGGTGGGGGTTGCGACTCCAGGCAGTCACCGAAGTCGCGGCAATACTGCCGGCAAATAATTAATTTCTCAGCTATAGTTAACGAACGCCGTACTTCTTTTGTCCTCACGCTACTTTGTCCGTTCATCTTCTTTCCACCAACGACAGGCTGTCCTTGTTGTTCGGATCGAAGGAACGAAGACAGCGGCTGATGGCATCTGATGTTTGGCTAACCCAAACAGTCCAGTTTGGGTTGATGCATAAGGAGGCGAAAAATGTCAACAACAGCACATCTATACCACATACACCGGTTTTATCTGTGTTAATTTGGTTTGCAAGGTGTACTCACTTACCAATAGATATCCAAGGACGTGTGATGAAACACTTTTCCAGCTTGTACTGTCCTATCCTTTAATTGCAACACCATCATCGAAAAATCAAAGGAATTCATTTGTTGCCTTAAAGACAACTGCCGAACTTGAACGATAATTGAAATATTCGACAGTGATTTGATTATCCAAATAATCGGATAATTCTCGTAAAGGCGCAAAGTGGAAGTTACATTTTTCAAAAATTGCCCCCGAAATGATAAATATTTACAAACCAATTTATATAAATAATCGAATAACTGTTTATCGTGCTAAATGTGGTTAAGCGCTCGGTGTCCCAGCTTTGACAATCGCGTATTAAGGTTGAGCAAGCAATTTCATATTAATCTACTACAATAATGGCTTTCTAATACAATCGCCTGTTTCTATTGTTAAATAGATATTAACTCGTGTGCGCTTGCGCGCGCGTCTGTGTTTATGCGCGCGCACTCTTGTGTATTTATGTATGTATGCATATTCATTTGCCTAAATAACTGCGAGGTACTAGAAAGAATAAAACGTATGTTTTTAATAGAAAACCGATAATAAAATTAGTATTATTATTGTGTACATGATGGAAAAAAGAAAATACATGAGGATTTACATTATGGGTATTTGGATAAAACTTTGATACGCATTTAAATGACATAAATAATAAACGCATTTGTTTCTAAATGCAGTTTCATGAAGCATTCTCCAGCTAATTTGCCGAGATGGTAAAAGCTCACGTGGATTCCAATAGAAAAAACAAAAAAATAAATAATCAATTTTAAAAAGACGAATAATAAGTGAAGCTACAAAACTATTTTATTTTTCATTGTTTAAAAGATTGGATAAAATTATTTAATGGCTTTCAACTGCGGCCATAGTAAATGAAAATTATGTATTTATTTTTAAATTAGTACAAGCATCTAAAAGAAATGCGCAAACTCATTTTAAGAGGGCTCCACCACGCCTAGTGTGAAAATACTTTATTAAAAATAATTTAAGCCAGTATATTATTAATAAATGCATCATGAAGTTTCAAGAATAAAATATTATTTAAATTCTCCACCACCTAAAAAAATACTATACGCAATGTAGTGAAATTATAGACGAGAAATTTTACACTACACCTAATATTACAAGAGTAATTTAATTACGCAAATTAAGATGAGCTGGTCATGTAGGCGAAATAAAAAATAAATGAATATTACGTAGAATTATAGCAGTACTAGGGAATAAAAAACCTTTAAATTAGCTAACACAAAGATGGAATGACATATTAAATTAAATTTATAACGAATACGGTGTGAGCAAATATCTTGAATGGAAATTGTCGCGATACATTAAAGGAAAAAGCCCATTTTCAGGACAAAGTGATAAGCTTTTAACATTTAAGGACCGCTTAATAATAATAATAATAATAATAATAATAATAATAATAATAATAATAATAATAATAATAATAATAATAAATAATAGAAAATAAATAAATTCGTAGTATGAGTAAATTACAGTAATCAGAGTACATAATAAGTATATCCATTGGGACAATACGACAGCAAACATTTTTTAAACCAAACAAACTGATTGAATAGCTTAATAATTGATGTAGCTCAACATTGTAATAACTAATTTAATTATTAATGATAATTATATCATTTTATAATTGTAATTTTTTTAGATAATTTAAGGGGATTGTTAAAAAAAATTAATAATTCAGTAAATTCATATTAACCTATAGTGATATAATAAGTAAAGGAAGACGGAAAAACTTTGCGAAAGGAAATAAGAAGCTGTTGAAACATTGGATTTACAGGTGTTGTGTGTGCAAGAGTGCAATTCATACAATCATTAGGATCGTTTGAAATTCGATTAGGTGCAAACGAAATCAAACACCTACTTAATCATTCTATTTTATATTTCGATAAGTGAATGGAAAATGTACTTTTAATAATTGAAGTGGTTTTTCCTCCAAAAGCTTAATTATTAAATACATATCGACCTGCAATTACTATTAACATAATACACTCATCCAATAGAATATGCATAGAATACATATCCAATAGAAATCAATAATTATTAAAATTGTTTATAATATATTAATAATGTACTGATTAACCTATATAAATAGTTTTTAATTCTTATCACGATTGACCTTATTCTTAAACAATTTGAAAAACTTGACTCGCCGCTTCGTTTGTTACAGTATATTGTAATTAATTGTGCGGCTATGATGTAAGGAGAAATAAAAGAAAAAGAAAACAAAAAACAAAACAAAAATTAAAAAAAAAAAAAACAAGAAAGTAGATACAATCAAGATTGAACGGTCTATAATGAAGAGGCAGAGCCACTCGTTGATTGCTTGCTTCTACTGAGCAGCAACTTAGTCGGTCACGGTGTGCCGATTCGAGAAGACATTTACTCTTCCTCTTCCTCTCCTCTTTCCCCGTCTTTCTCTTTCTCTCGCGTCTGTTCGCCGTCGCGAGGAGCAGTGGGAAACACGACCGTTCGAGTGCCATAAGTCGTGTGGCGAGACGGAAGGACGGAGGGGGGGGGGGTGAAACCGACCGACGGTCACTTGGATTTGTGTGGTGTGAACGTAGGGCGGACCAGTAAATCCACCCTTTCGCAGTCTCTTAGTGAACTGGGGTCATAGATCGTCCAAACTATCGCGCAACAGCTAGTCCCCTCCGTCCCCCCACCATCGCTCTCGTAACCAGCAGCCCTCTCTTGCTCGAGTTCATTCCCGCCAGCGTTTGCTTAGATCCTTCGGCTTTCCGCCACTTCACTTGGGCATCCTCCTAACTTAACTTTCGAGCAACTTATCCATTGTTCCAAGATGATGCTTATCGGACATAAATGATTTATAGAATTTTGCTATTGGGACACCCTTACGGTAATCGTACGTCCCCGTCTCTATAGTGTTGGCGATGCATTATGTGCCATTGCATCAGCGGTTTAACGTAAAAACATTTACTACGTTTACGTGCGTTTACTTGCGCTCCTTGCGACGATCGCCACAGAAATTTGGAAATTGCCGGTATTTGTCAGGCTTGTTATATCTTAAGCGTGCTTTCAAGTCAAGGCACTTTCGCGAGAAATCGCGTCGAATATTGATCGAGAGTGTCACGAGCACTCAAGTAAAAAAGAATGACATGGTACTTCAGCCCAGATCGATTGTAATTGCACAATGCGCAAATTTTACCTTGTGCTTTATAATACATGGTAAGTTGAAGGTTAATGAATGGGAGCGATGGATGTATTCGATGCTTAAGTCGTTATATTCGCTGCGAGCTGCGTACCGTCACGACCTGGTTGCCACTAGCACTGAAATTAGTGCGATAACTCGTTACCGCCACGACCTGGTTGCCACTAGCACTGAAATTAGTGCGATAACTCGAAATGCCACATGAACATGAAAGAAGTTGCGAAGTTGGGAGAAGTCAAGGAACTCGACGTAACGTCCACAACTTCGCGACGGATGGGGTTGGGGATTTGAAAAAATTTACAATCGACATTCTTCGCATACTTTATCTCTTAACTAATAGCTCCTCCCTCTTGTCAAAATAATAATTTGGATGCCTGAAAATTCAATAACCAATGCACACGGCCAATGAACTGCAAGCACAAAGATCGCACCCTCGCACAAAAGGGAGAATCGCCTTACAGCGAGACACAATTCGCTCTGTCATGCCCGATAACCTCGATACGGCGCATAAACATCAAGAGACTCCGCCTTTGAAGCACTAATGAGTGCGTAAGAATTTTTCATTCCGCGTAAGACGGCCCTGGAGGAAAATGGAACGGCTGAGCAAATAACGATCGAATAAGACAGGACGAGAAAAAAATAGGAGGGGATTTAGGAGTAAAGGGGGCGGTTGAACGATGGGTGGGGCGGGGTGGTGGGGAGGGGGAATGAGAGGTACGCAGGAGGCATCAAGTAGGAGGGTTAAAGCTGGAGATACTTAATGGCGTGTGGCGATATTAAAATGGCATAAAAATGAGCTGTAATTTGTATCAGGTTCAAAAGTTACCCCCCTCTCACCCACCCTCTCGCCATCCCCGAAAGCGCGTCATCAGCGCACGACCTAGCGACCAACCCCCCCCCCTTCCAACCCTACCCCACGTCCCCTCGCCCGTGGCCGACGTTGCTTACTATTATTATTAATATCAAGAGTCGCTCGCACTTAATACCCTGAAAAATCATCGTATTTCCGTATGAATTGATGCGCCCTTCTGTAAGTCGACGAAAATCATATCTTGCGGTCTATAATTTATACTTGCCGGATAAACTTATAGTCTCCCCCGTTAGATGTTGTATTATTTTAAATAATTTTCATACCACGTATACCGTCGTATTGAATATTATCTGTTAAGAAATATTCGCCTGTCAAAAACAAAATCTCTCCTTACAAATAATAAAGTGCCCTGATTTTTTATATCTTGAACGAGTCGTCGCGATATCTCAATTTGGTTAATCTTAGATGCGTCAGGAGCGCGGCTGAATCTTGATTAATTTAATTTAATTTAATTTAACATCGATGCGATGAGCGGGCTTAGTCGATTTCAAGAGCGTTGATTACGGTCGCCTTTATCATTCTTACAATTGAGCCGCGATCGCTCAATCACACTCGACTTAGCCTCGCCTCGAGCTCGCCGTATAGCTCTTATTTATCTATCGCCAGGTTCACTGCACTACTAGGAGCGAGTATTATTCGAGTACGATTTCGAGCAAATAAAAAGCCGACGAAGCGATCTCTTAAATATAATTAAAGCGGATCTTGGAATGTTCATAGAGAAATAATGATTGCAATAATGCCGTAGTTTTCTGTAAAAAGTGGGATCACGAAATCCACGGTAAAAGCACAGCAGCATGTCAAGTTGAAAAACACTACGGTCTCGTAAGAAATAACCAGGCGAAGTAGGAGTTACGAGTTGAGTGGAAAAAGTGTTACGACTATATACCGTGCAAATGCCTTTAAAACGGATTCGTGCCAAGGGTTCGTTACTTTTCGAGCGTTTTCGACATAATGCCTTCTCCGATAACGCGGCATTAGCTTTCCCAGCCTCACTTGCCTCCCCCCCCCCAGACACACACACACACACACGCAAACGCACACGCACACACCTCCTTCGCCCGCAACTCTTCCAATCCTAAGGAATCATATACAAGTCGCCTAGGCGTCCTTGTCAGCTGGATCCTCGCGGTGAGAAGGAGGCACGGATAAAAATACCATTTGAATACTCGGCGAATTCGAGTCTGCGAACCTTAGCTCGCGCTAAAGACGGCAAGTTACATACGTATACACACACAAACACACACACACACACACACCTATACATATATATATGGTCGGGAGTGTGCGTGCAATGTGTGGAGGAAGGGGAGGAAGGGGATTCGAGGGAATGAGTAAGCGAGTGCGTGCCCGTGTGTGTGCGTGTGTCAGTGAGACTGCGAATTCGACATCATTTATAACGTGTGACAATAAAGTGCTCTGGCTGGTAATAATCTTTATGGCGTGATACATGTCGTTGCGGCCCAACACGCACTCGCTCATACACGACGACAACTCGAGCACTCTTTTTACGATATGCTAAGCGCTGCGCCAGAGAAGAGAGATAAAGTGAGGGCGCGGTATGTGGAGAGGGCGAGGAGGGGTGAAGCAGAGATAGGATTCAAATTTTTGCCCCGCCGCAACGAGCTCGCGACTTTCCCGGCGATGCTTCGATGCTATTATGGGCTTCGAAACGGAAAGTATTTTCTGGCTACTTAAGTCCCGAATTAATGACCCGCTCTATCTGCGGCGAAGTATCAGCCGGGGGAGTATTCGCT
Source organism: Ceratosolen solmsi marchali (assembly GCF_000503995.2). NCBI lineage: Eukaryota > Metazoa > Arthropoda > Insecta > Hymenoptera > Agaonidae > Ceratosolen > Ceratosolen solmsi. The sequence continues at coordinate 8,520,807 of NW_011948415.1, forward strand.
TATAAAAAAAACCTCGGCCTTTCTTACTGATACTAAGATTTGCATGACAAATACGCCGGGCATTGAATTTCCATGGAAAACAGTAAATACTAGAGTACATGCATTATTTAAGCTGATCATCGTGCGTTCGAATGACGTGTACATTATCTCGTCACGAGTTTTTTCAAGCACAGCGTCTGAGTGAATATGTATGTAGAATGCAGACGCGAGGCGATATAAAGAGGAAAGGAGGTAAAGAGTAGGGGCTGGATCGCTTTTAATTCGCTAATTTATCGATTAGCGCGGTCGCTCCTCTCAATCGCTTTAGTAATACACTTCTTCGAGAGCTTGGAAAGAGTTTTTATAGCATAAGACTGAGATGAAATTTTAGACGCGTCGTAAAGTACGCAAAGACCCAGCAATGAGTAAATAAGGTGGATAAATTTGACGAGAGAAGACAACCGGGCAAGTGGAAGCTCTTTCAGAGCACTGAAGCAGAGGCGCGCGACTCTTGTTCGCTTGTGGGATCCAATCGCGACGATGACTCGGTGACGCGGAGCTTACAACCGCGGATTGGCTCTCGTTAATCCGTCAGGCCTGCGAGCCTAAACGCGAAGTGTAACTTCTGCCATTGTAAAGCGCGTGGTAGCGTGGGTATCGTTGTAGCCGACGATGAAGATCATCCCGTGTGGCAAGGTCGTCGTGGAGGGATGAATATTTCAGAGTCCCGGCAACCGTTAAAGCCCACCCGTCTTATGTCTATGACCTGCTTAGTAATATTAGGCAGTCGTCCCCCGATCTCCGATTCCACGATCCCAATTTCATTTTCTTAACAAACTTGGCCGCTGCATATTGTTGTCCGTTTTTTTGTTTGTGCTGTTACTTCGATAGCCGGGAAATCTCTGTAAAAGCCCAGTGATTCGAGAGTGCCAGATAGGAATGTTTTCTTCGTGACTCGAGATATTTCAGTCGTGGGTATTTCACTCGCAGGTTACTACTCGATAGTTAGATGCCCCTGTCTGTGTAGAGGACGAGTATATTCACACCCATAAGGATAAATATTATAATACTTGGAGATGAGTAAAAAGAAAAAAAAAATCTTGACCATATTCGAAGAGAGCATTGTGTGAAGGTTGAGAAGAGCGACTAAACAGGCGAAAAATATTTACTACGAATAACTATCGTTATTTGTGTATAAAAGCGTTCAAGTTACTGTGCAATAATGCACTTTAATGCCGTGTGTTTGTAAAATTACTCGAGGAATAGAAAGTAGAAAAAGTTCTTTTTATATCGCTTTACTGATACAACGAGAAATCTTTATGATGATGAAAGGGAGTTTTTGAAATAATAATGTACAAATATGTTTTCCTGAAATATTATTTGTAAAATAATAATCTGCATTCGCGTGTGCATTTAAGTTATCTGTATATGCATACTCTCACATATTTGTGTATATACGAGGGAATAAATACGAGTGCATTTACATGCGCATCAATTTTAACTAAATTATTCTAAAACTCTTGTTTATTTTCTGCTTTATGGATATTATTAATATTATAGATATTATGTCATGTGAATTTTATAACAAACTGCATTCATAAATCATATGTCATTTTTTTAATTAATAATGATCTATTCTCGTACAAAGTAAGCAAGATATTTTTTAATTCATTGACAGATATAGTTAGTATTCATCGTACAATTACATCGTTACAATTGCCAAAATTACCTTAATAGTTTCGAAGTTTCTCTTCGAATTGTTTTCTCTTTCTTTCATTTTCATTTTTTCTTCTGTTTCCGTGGAAGAAAAACATTCATTTATATTTACTAATAATTCGCGCATTAATGACGATGGAATATAAGTATCAAGACAAACCAAAACTTGAATCTGTTTCGACTTGAAGCTGCCAATTAAAGTTGCATGTCGATTATATCAGCATTGTTGAAGTAATAATTACGACGATGGACGAGTAAATAAGTAGGCAAAGAACGGTAATTGTAACTGACATTTGGATGTAACACAAAAGGTTCTCGAACATCTTAACATCAACATTCTCGATTTACATACGTGGAACCTTGGCGTTACTAATCTTACAGTGGACACTATAATGCCGATTAACCGTATAGTATTAATATATCGATTACAACCCTTCTACACACGCACGCACACGCACACACACACACACATACACACACACGTATATATATATATATATACATGTGCATGTCACTCCAAATGTACTATAGCAATAAATATTTGAGCTTATTTTCCTTTAATAAAACAAAGCTACGGGGATGGATTAACGCGTCGGAAGGATTTTGAGAGCGTCGAAACGTAATTTTATGACATTTTTACTTTAAGCGAATTAAATTCTCGTCGTTACATTGTAAGTGTAAAAGCAAAGCTCAGCCCAAGGAGATTCTAATATTCTGATATTCCGAGCGCAAGCGATCTTAACGGCTGAGCGTAAAGGGGTAGCAATAAAGATCCCCCATCTGCCGATCGTAGTTATAAATTAACGATCCTACGGATAGGGTAGGCAGTGCGGCGAATAGCGGAGGGAGGGGTTCGGCAGGGGTGACGACGCGGCGAAGTAGCGGCGGAGAAGCGGCTGCGGGTGGCGGGCGAGGTGCAGCGGGGCGGGTAGGCGGAGGGTGGGACGTGTTGGGGGAGGGAGGTATGGGGGGGGGGGTGGATGGAGATGGAACGATGGAAGGAACGGATAGGTGGAGGGGTGGGGTGGGGTGGGAGAATAGGTGCAGGGCCAAGAGAGAAATATCATCGAATAATGAATATTCATGCTGATGAGTTGCGGGAGCGAAACGAGAGATAGAAAGGACGAGGACGCGCCGAGGCGCCGGGTTGTAAAGTTGCCCCGTGGAGGATCGCATCGGCCACTGCCATATTTTGTACGATGTATTTCGCAGACTCCATCGGACTTTCCTTTCCGTCCTGGAATGCCAGCGACCCTTTACATTCGTCCCTCGATTCCCATCGAAGGCCACGAGCTTTCCTCGCGGCGCCGAGCTCATTTTCTCTCCGACGAGCGGCTCACGCCCCGTCCCCGCTAATCCCAAGTCGCCCTATGAATCAAAGTCAAAGATTCTCGGATTGCGTTATTCGCGAATGAATCCAACGCGACTGAAAGAATGAACGGTCGAGATAACGGAGGACGCGATCGCTCGTTAATTTACCTCGACTGCAATTTACAGGAAGAAGTATAATTCCGTGGCCAAGTTATCACGGGGTATCGCGCATACCGTGCAATTACAAAGCAATATGATTTCAGCTTGCTACAAATATCCAATATTGATGAATAATTTAAAACGAAATGTATAAACGCGAATAAAAAGCACGAAACATAAAGTGCCATGACTTTTTATGCCGTCTAATAAATCTCAGTGTAATGAGAAACATGAAATAAAGTTGATAATACAGAGTGGTACGGCCGATAAAAATTGTAATTCACGGAAGGAAAATGAAACTGCCGGTATGCCAATAAGCCGCGAAATCAATGCTATTTACGAGAAGGAGGGAATTTTCATCGCAATTGTGCATAATGTGGTTAGTAAGTAGAGAGCGGATAACGACTTGATGCCGACCTCGCGAGGGCGATGACAGAAAGGTCTGTCATTGTCGATAAAAGATGAAAGAATCCGAATAGCCGCTAAAATTGGTATCGCTTAAAATGAAAACTAGAAATAAAATGAGAGATAATATGATGCTTTGGAATTTTTTCTTTTCTCTTCTTTTTTTTTCTTTTTTTTTTTTTTTTTTTTGCCTTTGTTTTTTCAGCATACCTTGACTTACGACGATGCCGTCGAAACGCAGTTACCCTCGGCATATTCAAATGAAACGAAATAAGGCGTCGACGACGACGAGCGGAATAATAATACACCGCTGATTAAAAGCAAAAATTACCGTGGAAATGCTCGGACAAATTGCGCCTCGTTTGAAAGGATTCCATCTGTCGACTGCGAATGGACATAACAGGTAGTGTATCTAATTACAGTTAGGAGCGCTCGAGGAAGAAGAAGGACGCGTAGGTTTTGGAAAGCGGACGGCGCCAAGACAACCCTTCGAAAGAGAACGTCGGCATCGGCGACCCTCCCCGTCGTAAAGCCACCCTTCACCCCGAGGACAGATTATAAAAATGCATTATGAACACACCGCGAGATATAAATATAAATTAGTCGGGGCGAGCTCGAGGCACGTTCGCGACGAGCCGCTATGACGGCTAATGAAGCAGCGCGCGCCTCCACCAGCAGGAAGAAAGGGTTCTCCACGTCCCGGCAAACTTTGATATTATATTTTCCCGTCGCGAGCAATCCCATAAATACGAATGAATTTGCGTGGGAGTGCGCGACTCCTCTATCTGATAATGATATGGAGCTTTTTTCAGCCGTGGTGCCTTTAATTAAGGTAATTCGCGCGTCTCCGGGCTTGCGGTCCACTCACCGCAGCGCCATCTCGATCAATGGAATTACACTTTGGCGATTTTTACCCATTTTTCTGGATGCTCGCACCTTGGCTCGCTCGTACGTCTCGAGCGTGGCAGGCGCAGTTAACCAAGCGAGCGACATTAATTGAATCAAACTTTCAGCCCACTTCTGCAAATGAATATGATAGTGTGACACCCGATGTAGGAGCTTTTAAATTTCAAGATATAATTAGACGGCACTCCGTCATCGCGTTATATTTCACGCGGCTGGAACAACGCGACGGTGTAAGGGGAACGCAAAATACAGCGAGATTTTAAGGTCGCGGCGGTAAATTTGAACATTTGACTCGCTTATAACGCTAATCGTTGTCGATTCGAAAAGACAATATCTTGCCGTGGACAGCGTGCGATCTGGTACAATCGATACAACGATGTACGGCCAGAATTTACGCATTGCCGTTTCTGCTTCGGTTTAAAAAAAAAAATAGAAGAAAACGAATAAATGAAATAGAGAGAAATGAAAGATGATGAGGATGATGATGAAATTTTTCAACTATCGGGCAGCCAACCAATAGCCGACAAAGATGTACTAGCATAGGCGAGGCCATTGCCGGTGAACCTTTGCCTTTGCGTGACGATGCGCGACGTTACGACGTCGTGTAAACCGTCGCCGTTTCGTCAACTGGAATTTTCGCTTTTATGCATCGGCCATGAGGGTAAAAATCCCTTTTCTCCTAACGGTGTAAAAACATACAATTTTAAATTCCGGAAAAAATCCTTGCTATTTCAGAGCCGCTGAAGGTTTGCGCGAGTCCGCCGCTGAGAAAAGGACGATGGATGGATGATGGGGTGCCAGGGTGGCAGGAGGACAGTGGTGACAGGGGTGACAGGGAGGGCAGGGAGGAGTAGTAGCACGATCGTGGCAGGACGACGTGGATTGTGGTGAAGAGGTGGGATAGGATAAGGGAGTCGGGAGAATCTCGAGCACGTGCATCGCCCGCGGATATCTCCCAGAATCCTTCCGTCTCATCGCCGAGCCCCGTACTATAAAAAAAGCCGGAACAAAACTCAAGATTTTATAGGCTAATACGCTGCAGGATGATACCGTACGATGCGCACCGCGAGAATAGCATAACTCCATGGATCGGGATTTTACGTCGGCAGCCAGTGTCGTGGCGAAGTGGCCGGGGTATGGGGCAGAGGACAGAGGTGGTAAAGAAGGGTTACGAGGAGCGCTGAAGTTGCGTGGGGTGAGAAGAAAAAAAGACGGGACTGGAGCTCGCATGTGTGGTCGGAGGACTCTCGATCCTTCCCTGTCGACTCAGCCGCATAAGTGGGCTCTGGCTTTTATTCCAGCGTCTTCGATGCTCGCGCTCGTCGAGGATCTTCTTATCGGAATTTAAATTTCATATCCAGTTGGACGAGGTGAGAAATTCTCGGTACTGCGCTCCTTCCTCCAAACTGTTCTTTCAATTTCTCTACTTTTCCAGCCTATCCCCTACGTCCTTTATCTACTTCGCCTCGGCCCACCGCCTCCCAAAGCTCCATATAATATTTCCCAACAATCAGCGGCTTTATGCGACGCTGCATTACGTCATTATACAGGGACTAACGTTTAACTGCCGTCCTTTAAAATTGAATTTTCAATCTCCTTTCTTGTCGTTTCACGAGGCGCGAAATCATTCGGGGAATAAATATCGTCTGCTGTGCCGCGTACGAGCGTGCAGCCTACTTTATTAATATATCCATAGGGATCGTGGCGAGGGGGAGGGCGGAGAGGTAGAGGCAGAGGTTTAACGGATGGCTGTAATGTATTCCGAAGCAAGCCATTGCCGATACTAATAAACATATTAATCGTTTGATTATACCAACGAGGCGTCATGCCTGTCCATTATTTTATGTCTCGTGCTTTGAAATTTCCCCGCTTTTCCCGGCGCCATTTATCTCTCTCCGCTCTTCGCTCAAGCCCTCCTTAGTCTTCGTCTTCATTTCCTTCCCTCCCTCCCGCCCTCACTCGGATCAGCAGATAGAATGGCGCGCCAACGAATGTGTATCGAACGAATAGAAAAACACTTGGCTACAGCATTGATATCGAGTCGATTAATTATAATTCGAGCTCGACTCACGGGATATAATCAAGTCGATGGAGGAGGACTCGCGTAAGAAATGAATTTCGTTTAATAATGTGCAATAAGTTCGTCGGACTTCACTTTACCGGATACTTGAAAAAATCAAGGCAATGGAGTTGGGGACAAAGTGGAGATACGTCGAGTCGTCAAGTGGATGAGACGGCCCGAGTATGGAGCGAGTCGTTTTCATTATCGTTAACGAGGCTAGCTGAAAGCGCATAAAAATCCTCGAGTCACGCATGTAACTCGCAAAATAATTGGAGTAATCCGCGAATTATCTAATCGAGGATCCGCGCATTCGGCTGCTTCCAGATAAGCGCGGAGAGCGAGAAAATCGTGTCCGTCCAATTCCCACCTTACCACAATCCTATTATTAACAATTAGTTTTAAGCAACTGTTTGCATATAAAACGAGCACTCGGCCCTCGTAAACGTGGAATTGAAATATACATACTGCATACGTCGCCATGCAATCTGTACGCACGCGTCATTGGTGCAGGTAGTGCGGGCGATAGAAAGCGCGTTGCCGTCAATTATCCGGTTCGCGTATCAATTCGCGGAGAGGTGCAGGCAGATTCGCTATGATGGGTCGAGATTATTTGGACATCGGCCAAAGGTCGAAGTCGAACGTCAGAGCGTTTATAGGGAATTTCACGAGTAGCCGTAGGCGACGAGGACACTTGGCGCCCGAGACGTCGCGAACGATAATGGAGCGGAAAAGCCGATAGGATTTGTATTATCGTTATCCTCCCGGCCCTGGGCATTCGCAATTTTACGCTGACGAGGAACAATCGTTGGCAATACGTTCTCCCACCGAGGCTCATTCCGTTTAAAATATCCCGTCTAAACGCACAGCCATAAAAGGCCTTGTATCCCCATTGCGCCTCCATAGAATATAAGACAGGATAGCGCCACGCCTAAGTACGGCCGTGATTTTTCATGCGGGGACTCTCGACTTCACTTCCTGCCTATCGTCGCTTTATATCTTTATCCCTCGAGCCTCGCGTCATAAAAGCATCTTCGGCCTCCTCGTCTCGCCCACCCCATTCCCCGCTCTCTAACTGATTTTCGCTCGACACTGTGTGTCCGGAGTATTTATAGGCAAATCGTCCCGCTTTTTATGGCCGCGAAAGGACGATAAAAAGACCGAGCGCGAATTTCCATATTGTCGTGCGAGGCCCCGGCACCGGATGCCATATTGTATAGATTTTAGAAGGGGGGAGGGGATAAGGAGCGGATACTTCGACGACGGGAGATGGAAGCGATTGTTATCGCGAGCGATTTGCCAGTCGATAAGATGGCACCGTCGCGACTCGCGTCGCCCTTTCTCTCGCGGCAATTCGGGATGCGCTTGAGCCAGTGCCGAAACGGCCACGTAGCCACGCAATCATCCTCGTCGCGGGGGGCACGGGGATAGAAGAGCCACGAAGGGTGAGCTTGGGCGTAATGCAGCCCCGGAATATGTCACAAATTAAGCCGGAGTGGAGGGAGAAGTTTCGCCGTCGTCGTTCGCCTTCCGCCCGCAGTCGTACTCGCTTTTATTAGAATTATCTTTGTCACTTTCCCAAGTTTATATTTACTCCTTGACGACGGGGCTCTTAAAGCCTTGGAAAGGGGTGAGCGAGGTGGCGTGAGCGGGATAGGTGGTGGAGGGAGGGAGGGAGGGAGGGGGAAGGTGTACCGTAGCCAGCCACTCCTAGTGGCGGGAGGACAAATTCTTCCGAGAGTGGTCACCTCCCGCCACCCGCGCGACCCCGACCCGAAGAAGAATCTTAAAGCGAGGATGATTCTCGGCGCTGCGCCGGCAAGTGTAAAAGAGAATGGGTGGATGGGCGGTGGGAGGATAGCGACGTAGGTGAGGCTACAGGCGCCGTAGCCGCCAACCACCCCCGCTTATTATCTTTACGAGCGGCAAGATGGAATTAAACTGAGCGCACCTAGGAATGCTCCCAAAATGTAATAATATTCATTACTATGCTAATGTCAGGAGAGAGAGCCCGCGAAAGGTTATAGCTGAAGGAACTTGCCTCGTATTTTTGTTATCTGTCCCTCCTTTTTGCCCCTTGCCCCTTTGCCCGATCCGCCCTCGCCTTATCCGGAGCTGTGCCGCGCCAGGACACGCACTGCCCTTCCAATTAATCTACTTAATTATTCGAATCGTCATTGGCTCGTCTATGCGCGTCCGACAGCGTCAATAAACTGTAATAATTAATCGACGACAATACTTTGAGAGCCTTCCAACATCCTTCGAAATTTTACAATTGTACGACCATACAGTCCACGACTGTATTGATTAGTTGCATTAGACGCCAACTGCACCTGCTGCACTAAATGTAAAATATCTCGTACGTAGAATCTCGCCAAATCAAGTGCGTTCTCAAAGTATTGTGACTAAAAACACACATTGTAAAAGAGAATTTGAGAAACGACTACGACACATTGTAAACTCCTAGCTTACTATGTCTCGTCAAAAAAATTGTCTTGACTTGCGTATGTCAAAAGTAAATTTCGTTATAAAACATAAGCCTTTGGTAATACCTTACACAACTTGCTCCTTTTTCGCTCTCTCAGTCTCCTTCGAGTCACCGTAGTCCAATATTAAGATATATTTTTAGGATTGAAATTTCGCTTAAATCCCGGATATGATTAAACGTAGCGGTGGGGCAGAGAGGGAGGGAATTTTATTAGAACTATCAACGGTTATTACATATATGGAGCATTTCGCGAGGACACTTATTTTACCCTCGCTGCCTCCTTGCTGTTGCAAGAGCTTATCTAACACGTCGAAATTATAAGCTCCGCAGAAGGAGAAACTCCGATGGCGCGGCACTATGAGATGCGAATCTGAGTGCTTTTGTCGCGCGCAATATCACGGATTGTTATTATTATCGTTCCAGACTACTAATTTTCTTGAAAATTAAAAATTTATTTTCTTAGTTCATGGAAGATTGTAGACTAAACTTTTTAGCATTAAGCTTGCCGCGCGATTATTGAATTCAGAATTATCATGGGACTTTGAACATTGTTTTTAGAAAGGAATAAAATAGAAAACGAGCAATTCACTTTAGTATACTTTTCCTTAATACGAGTTACATGTTTATTTCCATTATTACCTCGGCTATATACTTTTACATGTTTTTTAAGTATACGACTATCGGCATATAATCATCCCCATTCGTTAAAGTGACAATTAAAATTCGCTCTTTACGTAGGGCAAAATTACATTTCCATTCATATTCATAGATAATTTTAAATTAAAATAGTATAAAAATTGCAATATCGTGTGCATTTCAGAGTTAATTTACATTCTAAGCTCCATCTTGTCACATATTTATTAGTCGAAAATTTTACAAACAAATCAAAGAATACGAAACATATCGACATTATCGACGATATCAACATCATTCGATTAGGGGAAATCATATGGGAAGCTATGAAGCTATTACAAATGGAATAATTGTACGTAATTCGAGTAACATAGGTAGATTTAAATGCGCTTTAGCAAACCAGACAATTTAAATCTATGCCCATAGTACATATAAGGTTTACGATTAACCTTCGCAGGATATACCTGTTAATTAAACTTTATAGACTCGTATGAATTATCCTCGCACCTTACTAAACTATCCTTTTTAATTAGAAGTCGTGAATTTAATCACCAAATAAAGAATTACAGTAAAAATCAATCATTTATAGTATATTTCATATGATATCGTTGTTGGTAATGAATATAATGAGCATTTTTTTTTTTTGTTTTCCGTAGTTTTCCTCGTGTACATTGAGAGAGATTTTTTTATTAATTCCATTCAAATTTCAAATATATAATTTTCTTAAATCATACAAAATTGATAAATATATTGACTATTAGAATTCTCAAAAAAATGTTAAATATTATAGAGATAAAATTAAGACAAATAAACGACAAATAAAACGACAAAAACAAACAATTAAAAAAAAACTTTTCTTGTTAAAATTAATAACCTTATTAATAAGTCTCGTAATTAAAAACTATAATTAATTAATAATTCTTAGCGTTGAAAAAAAATGCAATGGGAGCGTCTTTTCATAATAATATAATAATAACGATGTTGAATTATCATTAAACTTATATTTGATGCAGTCGCTACTCAATTAAATACATATAAATTTGTTTCTTCGTTCTCATGGTAATGATTTGAAAAAGTTAAATATAATATTGCAAATGACATAGTAATTATTGCATTATTTAGAAATTTTTGTAACAATTGGCAATGATAAAGAATCAAAGAAAATTAAAAAATCGTCGCTATCAATGTGCATAAAAATAATTAAACATATCATTCCCATAAGTATTGTAATTGAAAAAAAAAAATCAAATTTCAACGAACTCTTTTCCGGCCAATCCATTACTATTAATTAAAATAATTAAAATTGCTGTACGAAAGATAATTCGTGCCTTTAGATTAATCATTGGGTCGATGGCATTCTATGCCACGAATGAATAATTAATTCGTTAAATAATCTATAAATGGAGGTAGCTATAAGCTTCGTTAATGCTGAAATTTAATGACTTAAAATGCATTAATCCATAGGTATTTAAATTAATGAAATAATAGGATTTGCGCGACGTTTTTTCACTTTACGAGAAAGTATCGCCTGACATTTCACATTAAAAATATTTATCTGGATGAAAGGGCTGCCAGTTATCGGCTTTTTAACAAACCAGCTAACAACAATGTAATCAATTGTCAATCGATCAAATCAACAAAATTATTAAACGATTATAAAATCAATCGAAAATGCGAGCGCCGTGCTTCTTTATATATAGTGCGCTAGTTTCACAAAGACGCTGATTAAATATTAGCAAACATCCTCAGCTCCGTTCCAAAGTCGCAGAAATGAGTGTTATATACAAGGGAGGACGTGCGAATGAGTAGAGACTCAATATTGACTCGTTACGAAGCATATGCGAGTAAATTTGCGATTTTATAGCCAGCAACGCTTGCACGTCAACGTCACTTGTCGTCCTCAGGAACCGCCTCACGTACGCGTAAACACACGCTTGACCGCGAGTCTGTAGAAGTGTTGCACATGGCCGATTAATTTCGTCGGAGGGTGGTGGGGGGCCGCGGTGGGTGGCGGGAGGGAGGGATGGTGGAAGAGCGACTGTCAGGAAAAGGGCTCGACGCTCGTCTCCACCGTCCCTACATCCGACTCCATCTTATTACAATTAACCTCCTTATACATCTAATTAGCGAGATTCTTGGCTCCGTGAGGTTTCATAGCTGCCGAGTGAAGGACGGCAGTTGCAACCGGAGCCCTTGTCGTCTTTCTCTTTCGCTTACCTCGCAGCCTCTTATCATGCGCGATTTTCTCTCGCTCTATTCCGCTTCAATCTAATATAACTGCCTCGGCATTGCAAGCCTCGGGGAGGTTAGGAAACGTAATATATCGCACGTGGCTGCTGCCACCCCCGCATCTACTCCCGTTGCATTTACTCATTTTCGCGTTGACTGAAGAATCAAGCCGATTGACAATTGCTGCCTGCCGCGATAAGGAACTCTCGGCATCCAATAACTGAACAAGCTCCATTTATTTATTAATTAATGCTCGAATAATTGTATTTCTCCACTGCAATACTGCTGGATAATCGTTTAAAATGTCGTTCCGCGATTCGACAATTATACACATTAAATCCATGCCACTTTAAATGCATCGACAGTAATTTATTTTGAGATCAGTTTTTAAGCTCATTGCTGAATATCACAGATTAGGACAAATGCTTTTAGGCACAATTAATGAAACTGGTAGCGAAATAGACCAACGGCGATTATTCGCTTTTCAATTTTCTCTTAAATTTTCACTTTAATGAACGAAACAGACAATTTTTCTCGGTTTATGTCCTTCCTTTTTCCCCTGCAATCTTGAATGAGTAACTCAGTCCGAGAATGTTTGCCAGACAGCAGCATGCACGGGGATAAAAACGATGTTCTAAGGATTATTTTACTCTTCTAATTAACGCACGTAGTCCTATTGCTTGCGTTATGAAATATTTCTACGGATGCTTTTATAAAATATATTAAAATTGCATTAAAAAGCTTAATTTCTATAAATACAAGATAAAATGAAATTTATAAGAAAAGTGAGCATATCCTATATGTGGGATATATATTTAATATAAATATCCTTTGGATTTTATGTACGTATATGTATTGTAATAAAGGATGGACTGACTAGATGCCAAATAATAAATGCGACTATACAAAATTATGATAAATGACATAAATTTAATAATAATATTTAATAATAATAATAATAATAATAATAATAATAATAATAATGATAATAGTAATAATAACAATAATAATAATATTTAATATAATATATTTACTAATGTTATAACAATGTAAAACAATATTAGACATTAAATGATATTAAACTTGAATATAAAGAATACCTTCCACTCTCATTCTAATACTAATGGTTATTGCGTTAATGTTGGTGCAATAGTCATCGTAGCATTTTTTACATACACGACAAAAATGTAATTTAAAAGGTAAAAAATGCCTGCACGTGTGTTACGTGCATGCGCGCGTGTGTGTACGCGTACGCGTATATATAGTGTAAAATAACTTTTTTTTTAATATTTCATAAATATAATTTTTATTTTATTCTCAACAAGTTTTATTTTTGTTCAAATTTTTCTCATCCGCAATTCTAAAGTAAAAAGACTGGCAAACGTTATTTAAAAATAATGCTATGATTTTCATACTCATTATACATAAAATATATACTTGATCCATTCGATTAAAAAGAAAATAATAATAATAATAATAATAATAATAATAATAAGTAAGTAAATAAAAATGGATATGTACTCGAAGAATTTTTATTAAATCATTACATCTATATTCAGAAGGTGTATATGAAAACGGTGTATTACGTATTTTAAATGGATTTAAAACAATAGTACTTTAAGAATACAGAGAATGTTGCTTTGACTAGATACGAGTGACAAAAATTAAAAAAAAAAGACATCGGGACGTCCGTCTACGAACTGTAATCCTATCCCTTCAGTCCATTTTACGCAACGCTTGAAAACTTCAAGCGAGAAAGATCCGTCTAAATAATAACGAGTTTTGCGAGTGACCAAGCTCCTACTCTCACGTTTCCTTTTCCATTTTAAGTAACATTAAAAAGTTGTCTTAGCATTGAGAGAAAATGAGAAAATTATGAAGAGGGGCTTAGGTGAGACTTAAACGAGGCTTTTTTCTCCACGCGATGCTGGTAAGACATTTTGAGAAAACAGTTCCCAATTCTTTTTGCATTACAAATTAAACCTTAGCACTCGGTGTAGTAAAAGTCGTACTCGTGTAAAATGACTGCCTGTACGGCCCATAAAGGGAGATGCGCCAAAAAATAAAAGCGAGCCAAACTGAATTTGAGAAAAAGAAGGGAGTTTCGAGGAGAATCGAAAGAGCTTTTGGGCATTTCTTTGACTTGAATATCATCGAAGAAACGGCTTTGCGCTGTGCAAAACGATGATATATTGTCGAATACACGAGCAAAGAGGATTATAATCTAGGAAACAAAAGCTTCAGATATACGATCGCTAAATAAAATTCCTATTAAGTAAATAGCAAGACAATTATTTTTCTCCTTATAACTATTTTATATTATTACTAAATGAAACCGAAGTGAAAATTTATATCGTTTTTTGCGCAACAAACGTTTTTTGTGCGAGTAGTATTAGTAAAAAAAAAAAAACGAGACGTTAGTTCTTACATAACACGATTATTATAGTCTGCACGTGCCATTTAAATTTCGTTCTATTATGGCTTCGTTAAAGTGTAGTAATATCAATGACTCCGCCATGCTCGGTATCTATTAAATTATAGTCACTTATTAAATTAAAGTCATCTTTCATTAAAACCAGCGGTAAAATTAAATTAACTAATATAAGCAAATCTTTATACAAATAAAACTTCTCTTAATACAATATCCGAACGTTTGAAAACGCTTTTTCCTTGAAATTTTCCAAGCAGCCGTCATTCCCCTTTGATTCTCATTTGAATCCATTGGCTACACGTGGCAAAAGCTAGCACATGTTAAAGCAAAGTGGCAAAATAATTATCAAAGAAAAATCTCAAGATCGAGAATAAGATATTCTTGCTGAAAGTCGCTTGCACAGAGATTCGGGTTGTGTGAAAAAATGCCATAAGACAAATAGGCGGTCGCGGGAAAGGTTCCACTCGGCGCTTTGCCGTCTGCTAATTTTGCGAGATCCTACATAGGGAATCCGTTAGTCGGAGGTCCCGGGTTTAATTAAAATATGTATTTATTTTAATTCCTGTCGGAACGCGCGTTCTTGGAACGTCCAGTTGGTGATGATAACGCGATTTACCAGCCGCGCCCTCGACTTTGCCTCGACGGATCCTTGGACGGCGGGGGTAAGGCACGTTAGTTAACGGAAGAAAGGAAAGAAATTGGTAAGCTACCGACGTAAATAGGCGGATGCTGGCCCGGTGTTTTTTTTTTTTTTTTTTTGCGGCCACTCGTCCTGGCTCGAGGACTCGCGTGGCCGCTCAATTGGCGCCAAAGGATGCGCGGAGCACTTCGACTTTGAGAGTCGCGTGCCGAAAGCGGTAGCCGCCTCCGCTCTCAGGACTCCACCCGGGATTGCCAACCCTTTCAGCTTACGTCCAACTTCCTTCATCTTTCTACGTGGCCGAGGGCTTAGCTTCGTCGATTCTGGATTTGCAAGAGTGCCACTTCATTTTCTCTTATCCTCTTTACTTGTGTTGGGTTAATAGCTTTGGCGACCGAGCTTTTTCACGGCCGTGAAAATCGCCACTTAATCCCGACGTTCTAGTTTAAAACTGAAAATTGATTGTCTTAAATTGCGCGAAATAACTTTATGACTTTCATGCATGAGGCACATTATTAATGAAGCAATCGAGATTTATTGCCTATAAATGAAAACATATGAGATTAAAACTAAAATGTATACAAACTTTATTGATTGTTGTATCTGGTGGGGAAACTTCACTTTTATCGTCATCCAGTAAATCATTGCACGTAAGTTGTTAAAAAAATAATGATTGTAGTGTGATTTGGAAAAGTACAGTGATAGTGCGAATAGCAACTTAGTTCTCCTTCAAAGAAAAACAGTTATTGATCTGGTCAAGATGGGTATTCGACCAACTGATTATTATATAAAAGTTATGAAATATGCATTGCAGTGAAACAAAACATAAAAGTAACGAACTCATCATCCATAAATAACATGCTCGATTCAAAGCGTACATTATATTTAATAATTAAGAACTACAATCGGCTTAAAAAAAAATTATAATTCTTAAAATACAAAAATTAATTATTTAGCATTGTATTTTCGGAGAATTTTTGTAATTATCTAAATAAAAAGTTACCTAGATAATTATGCTCGAGAATATTATGATTTCATCATTATTATTTATATATAGTTGGATGTAGGATTATTATCACTTTTGCACTATGGATTTGCAGTATCGATTGATTGTTTTAATTATTCAAATAAATTCTTTCTTATTATTTGTTATTGTAAAAAAACGTTCTCGTCCTCACCACCATTTGGTATTGCTGTTGTTGCTATCGTTTCTATCGTGCTCTTTATTGTTGCTGCTGCTGTTATCGTTGTTTTTGCTGTTCGTAAAATGCGTTCATTCGGAAATATTGCGAGCATTAACAATGAATCGTCGTCAGGTAAAGTATAAGCAACAAAAAACATTCACCGAGCCCGAACAAGCAAATGCAGTAGTCTCGAGTAAAGTGGTGGTGGTGCCGAAATATAAGATCCGTGCTCAGTTGCAAGTATTTATATTTATTTAGAGCGCAAAGTAGCTTACATCGATTTATGATAGCCATAAGTAAGGAGTCTACTGTCTCTCGTAGCTCCCAAATGCAGGTAAACTTTTTCGATTGAAGTGTAAAAAGCTCGGAGTGGGTGCGGTATGGAGCAAGGGGCGGGTAGAGGAGGCGTGCAGTGGAGGGGTATTGTGGACGGGGATTGTGGACGGGGGGGGGGGGGGGGGGGGGGGGGGGGGGTTTAGTAACAACGCGGATAAAAGTCTCGAGAGCGGCGGCTTGAAGAGGTGAAATCTCGGCGCCTTTGCTTGCCGAGCCCCGCCAAGTGAGAGTATCAAAGACGAGTGGGAAAACAAGAAGTCGAGCTCGAGTTCTTAATTCGTAGATGCGGCGAGCCGGGAGTAATTGATACGAATGGCGCGCGCGAGCAACCCTTTAGCTCGCACCACTAGTTGGCTCCTATAAATTAATAAAGTAACCGAAAGTTTATTTCAACTTTAATGGAAATAATTATTAAATATTATGCGAGGCGCGGTGCGATGTCAAGCGCCACTCGTCGCGCTCGCGAGAAAAGCCGTAGGAGCATGGGCATGTAGGGACGACTGCAAGTTCCGCCGTAGTAACGGCGTAACAGGGTAACGGGTGGGCTGGAGGGGGGTGATCGGGTGGTGGAGGGTTGGGGGAGGGGATTGGGGGTGTCGGCGTGGATGTGGAGGATGTGGGAGGTGGCCCGAGTGAAGAAGGGATGGGGTCAGAGGGACTAGGACCAGGTTGGAAAAGGGCGAGAGGGGCCGGTTGGCGGTTCTTGTCTCTGAAGAATTAAAATATGGCTGGCAGTACGTTCTCATTGCGGCGTAAACCGTGACGCGACTGACGAAACAACTTTATATCCGGGACGCGTATGCAACCGAGAACGCGAGGCGCGGACATTTCCTTCCCTTCTTTTCTTCCTTTTGCATTCTCTTTTCGACGCCCCGCTCCCCGGCGCCGGCGCCGTCTCCCGTCGCCACGAATAGCTGTCGAAAGCAACAGCAGTTGTGTCGATAATGCATTGCATCTTCGTGACTTTTCCACTTGTTAAAGTTGGGCCGTATTAGTGTGGGATACGTGACGCTCTTGTTGCTTTTCGAGAAACCTGGAGACCGGCTGTTTAGGGCGAAGCCCTCCCATTACAACAAAAAAAAAATCAAAAAAAAAAACAAGAAGACAAAGAAACAAAGCAAAAACCAGAAAAAAAACAAAAATCAAAACAAGAAAAAGAAGAAGAAGAAGAAAAAATACGACCCCACTCGAATATTATTAGTCTGTGCTTCGAAGGATGGTTACGATTTTTAATGATTTTCACCCTGGCGACCTTACGAGTCGTGGTTGTTTATCCTCGGTTTGGCAGTTTACACAAAACCTTAAAACCATGTGAGTCATGGACGACATTTTTATATATTGGCAAAACAGCATGTTGCGAAGGTCGTCCTTTGCTCTTCCAGTCAAATTAAATAAGCAAAAGAAAAGAGAGATGGGCATGGACGAGGCAAAGCTCCTGGCAAGTGATAATTTAGAAGGAAATTGTCAAGAATATTAATACTTGTCTAAAGTGTGGGACTTTGATCGATACGTAGGGGATCGTGAGTGGTCGGCTAATCGATAAATAAGCTATGCTCTTTGTCGTTCGAGCACTGCACGAATTACACTGGCTAATTGTGCTCACTGGATATTTCAATGTATAATTAAATAAAGAGAAGAAAAAAGTATGCTAAATTGCAAAACAAAACACAAAATTACTCTAATTGAATGTAGCAAATATCTCATACAAAAGCGTAAGTGCATTATCAATAGCAGGACATTAAATATAATTTTAAGTATACATTAGCCCCTTTGTATTATTATTTATAAGATTATTATATACGTAAAATATCGCTAAGACTTGAATGTAATAGAAAGAATTTCAATTGAAAAATAGTTAAAATTTATGGCTATTTTAAATTTAAAGAATTCAATGTCAAATTCGCAACGAATATTTTCATAAATTCAACAATATTATTCTTCGTCATATTTGAGCACGAATTTTTATTTCGAATGGATATTCCTTTTTTATTTAATCAATATTTTGTTAACGTTGTAATATGTAATCGAAAATTTTCATCCACTTACAAATACGATATATTCATTATAAATTTACGATGGTATTTAATATCGTTATTTGAGATTGCTACAAAAAAAAAAAAAAAAAAAAAAAAAGGTTGACTAAAATATGTAATATTCCCATAATAGCAAAAAATATACTTTGTGATTTATTCACTCTTAAGATATACATAAGACATATATATATATAAATATATACATATAGGTAGTATGTATATATAAATGGTAAAATTTTTCAAAATATCACATTTATATTTAACGTATCTTTAGCCGCAATGAAATATGTTTTTTGCACATTAATATTTCATCGTTAAAATATCCTCAATCTATCTAAAGGAATAAGCACTTTTGCTGACGTAGTGAATAATCAACGGATGAATAATGGAATAAAAGTACTTTTTACATTAGATATTAGACGCGACCACTTGAAGAGATCGACACCAACGATGGCTAATCCTGAAAAGGCGGATATTTAAAAACGACGATAACGAGCGTGTTAACTTTAGCGCAAATTATACATAGTATCTTGGAGCTTTTCAGATTCACTTTCAAGTATGCTCCTTGAATAGTAACGATAAAACTGTATCTACGCATTTCAATTAGCTTATTTTATTGCGCCTCCAGGATACAGCATTACACCGCTCTACGAATATATAATTACTAACCAAGATATAATTGCCCCTCTTTTTCAATTAAAATTACACTCTCCGTAACTCGACTAATCCAGGAGCGAATGTACTTAGCGAATCATCGCGAAAAGTCGCGTACGGCAAGTTGGCGAGGAAAGCCACCATGACGCGAGTGGTTGACGACAAGGCTAAAACGATTTTCGAGCGCGAAATGTTTGACTGGCCTTATTTACTTAGCATCGCCTCCAGCTCAGTCGGCATAATTAAAAAATATACTTTGTCCTTATCCAGGGCGGCGCATGATACCAGTTGGCGCAAAGTTCAAGTGAAAATTCATGTACCGAGGCGAAGGTGTGGCTGGCTGGCTCGTCATTAGTCGCGCTAAAGCCTCTAAAGGCACAAAAGCTGATGAGACGGGAAGTGTTCTAAATGCCGAGGCGCCTCGGTGCTAAGCGGGGCCGAATCCTCGTGCGACCAGCCCGTAAAACGGCGTTTACCCAGCCACGAGCGAGCAACGACCGTCGCGTCAATGGGCGTGGGCCCATGAGTACCCACAAACTTTCTCCTGCCGACTTAATTGGCGTAGAGGGCCGAATTCTTTGGCCAGTCACGCTAAATGCCATTCGCTCAATGGGCGCGGGCCACGTCTCGCTGGCTAAAAGCAGTCGATTACCGGGGAACAAAAGGACCGCGCTACCCCGGGGGAGGACCGCGGCGATGGCCTTTCAGGGGGTGGCCTCGAGCGTGCCGCGACGCTCTACCGCCGCCGACGCCGCCACCGCTGCTCGACTATTCCAAAGGCGCCCGCGACTATAATGCCTAACGCGAGCGGAAAAAGACGAGATAAGCCCGGTCGCGTGGTTGTGCGGGGGTGGCGCGCTTACTTAAAGCGCGAACACTGACGAGACGCGGCAGGGCCGTCGCGTCAATGGGGCCGCGAGCCTTTGAGCTTTCGCGGCAATTAAGTTCACTTCTTGGCTCGGTGACCGCGAAAGTCGCGAAGGACTCGGGTTCGGGGGACGGGCGGGCGACGGGGTACGGGCGTGCGTTACTTTCATTTGGCGGCTTTGAGCGTTATGGGCACACCGATCATACGAGAATTAACGTGCGATTGTAGCGATTGTAACGCGGGCGTTCGGATGCTGAGAGCGGTAGATGCGTGGACTTATCGCGATTGGCTGCTGTAATGAAGATTGGATGGGTACGGGGTTCGCGAGTATCGGGAGGCTCAGACCGCTACGGGAGACGCGCAGCCTCATATCGCGTATCGTTTGGTATTAGGTTGGCGAAAGGGTAGCGAACGAATTTCGGGAAAGTTTGGGTAACGCGATGCCAAAAATGACGCGGCCGTAGGTAGTGATACCAAGGGGGCTAGGGAGGGGAGCGCGGGATACTTCGGCGGCGACGCGGAGAAGAAACGCTTGGGTTTAGTGGCGAAGGAGAAGGAGCGAGGTAGAGATTCGAGCTCTAGCGCGATACCGACGTTAGTTCTCCGTATAATAAGGTGTCGTCTTATCTAATAGGGTCGGCGCGGAGCCGCCGCAGCTTGGAAGAGTGTATCGCCATGTATAATAGTAATTACGCGTTATTAACAAGCCTCCCGGGGGTGCGGATAGAGTGGCGCGGTAGGGTGTGGGGAGGTAGAGCTTCGCTGATGACTGCCTCTTGTCTAATTAACTGAGTTTACCGCGACACCTGCCCCCGCCTGCGAGTGTCTTGCGCAGTTCAACCAGCAACTTAAGATTTACGCGCCCAGAAGAAAGGCTTATCATCCCGCTCGCTTTGGATTTCCTGCGCGTACCACCCCACACCCACTCCACCTTCTACTCCACACCACTCGCCCATCATCCGCCCTCGGCACCCGCATCGCCCCTTACTCGAGGCAAAGCATCGCCTAACCTCCTCGCGATAAATCAATTGCATCGCGAGATAAGTCCCGGGCTCATTGTCTTATCGGACCTCTTTACGATTTGATAAGCTTCGTCTTTAACGCGCTTGTGCTTATCGGCCGATGCTATCGCCAGCTCAATGAGACCACATTCGCATATTCGTTACCACGTGTTAACACGCGCTGTTCCTTCGCGATTCTTAAGAAGATATCGAAGAAATATCGAAGAATAGGATCACTGCAATTAGCAATGAATATAATAGGCGGTCGCCGAGATAGTGACATTTTTATAAAGTCAACGTAATATCAAATTTACTTGTATTTCATAGCCCTCGACAAGAATTCGACTGAGCCTCCCTCGTGTACGCTTCTGCAAAATAGATCTCCTCTAGTAAAGCGAAAAATACAGGATGCTCGTATGATATATTCATGGCAATTATATTGTGGCACTACGTGCCAGCTACTACTGCTCGTAAATCCATTAATTTTCTTACGAATATATTGATTTTTTTGTTTGTTATTTTTTTTGTTTTTTTGTTTTTACCAGCCCTCAAATATCTTAATGTTCCTTCGCATGCAAATGCGCGGCTCTTCTATTAATAGAGCTCCACCACCCTTGGCGTATGGCTCTCGAAATGTCGATTCCTTCGATTGCTTATTCCTTATTAATGCAATATGTCCGAGCGTTCGCGGCTCTCGCGACGACGAATCGCGACGACGAATTTCCCTAGACATTAATCGAGCGTGTTTATTATTAAGCAGCCTGAAATATTTTTGCCCCTGCACTTATGGCGCTCGATGAATCATCCTTATGGGCATCCGCAATCGTATTGCCGCCAGAAAATGAGACAATTAATTTGATATTCGTTGTTTCGAGCGCTCCTCGAGGCAATGCAAAGGAAGAAGCGATACAGAGGCCGAAGATGAGAAAATGTAGCTCTACCAATGAATATGGTGGAAGCCTCGACGGGAGGGCCCAAGTACGTCGACTGAGCAATATTTTTCATAGTGATTCCCATCAAAGGGCACATGGGCGCGACGCCCTCCGCGGGCTCTAAACTTTAAAAGCCGAAGCTCGTTACGCGCGGCAGTTCGACGAATGCCGATAAATCAGACAGCACTGGGAATCGGCGAGGCCTCGGTGGAGTAGTGACGGCGTTGGTCGGGGGTGGCTCCGCTGGGGCAGGGGGAATAAGAACCCGAGCAGCTCGAAAAATAGAGAGAGAGAGAGAGAGAGAGAGAGAGAGAGAGAGTGAGTGAGAGAAAGGCATCCCCAAGGATTCACGCGAGGCCCCACTGCGACTCCATTCAGCCCTTCCCCGACTCATTGAGCACTCGGTGCGCCCTTATATCCGGCCCTCGGAGCGATCGCATGCAGATCATGAGAGTGCACGCGGAGAGCCATCGTCGATAAAAAGCGGCGACTCCCAGTGTGCGGTGGAGGTGCGATTGTAGCAGCCGTGGACAACCTCAGAAACGGAGCCTCTCTCTCTCTCTCTCTCTCTCTCTCTCTCTCTCTCTGTACTACGCTTCGTTACGCTTGGGGCAGCGTGTATTGCTTCGTTTCCAAGTGCGACAATGGCAGTGGCAGGAGGCTTTTATGCGACGGCAGCCTCTCCGCGCCGTTATGCTCGGGACGGATCGTTGAGGTTCGAGGGGACGTACTGAATCATTCGCCGAATCCCATCAATCGATACCATAAATGTCATCTGTCTCTCTTTCTGCCGACGCCTGCTTCCCTAACCCCACCGGCTCTAGCACCCCCGGCTAAGCCAACGCCAATTCACCCCACCACGACGATCATCATGACGCTTGTACGTTTGCACCTCTCTGTGCCATCTTGGAATGCAATAAGTGTGAAGAACTTGCGCCGTCCGATCGTGACTGAATAAATGCGCAAAGCACCGTTGCTTATGATGTTGCGTATGATTAACGCCAATGGATTTTCATTGGATCACTCGTTCCTCATAATAAGAGTTTCAACAATAACGGTAACAGTAATAATAGCAATAATAGCAATAATAATAAGAAGAAGAAGGAGAAGGAGAAGAAGGAGTAGAAGAAGAAGAAGTAAAAGAAGTTAATGATTATGATGATGATCATGAATTAGAAAAATACTATAATTCCTGTTGAAATAGTGCTTAGTGGACAAAGTAAACAAATTATAAATATACTCCGCGCGAAAATATTTATTTTCCTGCAAAATTCAGTGCATATGATTCTTCCCTCTTCTTTACATTGGCCATAAAAAGCACTGCATAATTCATAATTTTGCTATTTACGATAATGATTCCCAGCCTCTTTATTTTTTTTTTTTTTAAGTATTATACACGATAAAAGCTTCATATCATCTGTAAGTCTGTAATACGGATTTTCCAAATTATAAAAACTCGAGTAGCGCGTTAAATTCTAATTGATAATCTATATTTTCTTAAATAATGGCTTTTTGTCAAATGGATTGCATCGAGAACGCATAGTAATAATAACGATAAAGCGTATGTAGCAAAACTTTAATAGAGTTAAAATGTATTATAATTATGTATTAATCTTTATTAAAGTAAAAATATTTGTCCAGACGTAACAATAGAGGTTTTGAATTGTAAAATGACACGATGTAATATCGAAGCAAACGTAAATTTAATTTAATTTAATTTAATAGAAACAACTGTTGGAGCAGCGAATGTCAAGAACAAGTAGTAATGTTCCATTAAGTCAACTTGAAATGTCGTGGAAGTTCACGTATGGGTCTCTTTGCCCACCGCCCTTGCATCAAATATATTCAAATATCCTAATGTGCGTTATGATTTATTTACAAATACTTTGTGCTCCGTTCCACGAGGTTTGTATTACGAATGGATTCTCATGTTCGTCATGCGGCATACAAATATTAACGTACATAACTCCAGTTGATTATCGAGCAAGGTACATTAGCGCGTGGCATAAGAACTCGACTTTTCGAGAACGCCTAGGTTTTCGAGCATCCCTCTAAAGCAATGAGCCGCAAGCTCGCGGGAGTTACGGCTCGTGGCTTCGGACAGTCGGTGAGGGAACGATTTGCCGGCAGATCAACAACGGCACGAGTGTAAAATAAAATATAGGTCGCAACGTGATTATTATATGCATTTGCATTGGCAGGAGTGGAGAAAAGGAGAGTTAGCGTATCGGCTGGTGTTATAAATAAAAGAAAAAGCCGTTGTCGCGCGAGTTCGTAGCGAGTTTGTGGAAAGACGAGTGAGCAGTAAAGAGTTCGCCACTCCCATCTATATTGCCAATATGAATATCTGAAAAGTAGGCTTCTCGTGATGCTTATGCTTTAAAGAGAAGCGCGCTCGAGACAGAGACGAGAGAGGGTCGATGCAAAACAGTTTCGAGCTTGCATTCAAATTTCGAATATTCGAATGTGTAACCCCCCCCCCGCCGGCTTTTAGCTGATTTATCGACTTCGTTACTTATTCCAATTCACTTCTGCGTCAAACGCATTTATCTTTCATTCAAAGAAACCCAATAGAGAACTAACTTGGAGATTGTTGACTTTTAAAGCGTTATTTGTGATACGCACACTTTCCCATAATTGGATTATATTTTATTCATACATACAAAGGCAATAAAATAAATTGTACGATGTAGCGAGCTGATATATCGATCGCTTGAGCTGCTGTTATATCCCATTGTGAATGTAACTGTAAAACAAAATGACAATAAGCAATTATCGGAATATTGGCATACGATGACATTAAGTTAGAGTGGAAAATACCAAATAAAAAAGTATCAAATGCAAAATGACTTTTAAACTTAAGTTCCTGACAAGAGTGTTAAATCATTTCTACTTTATTGGCTTGACTAACTGTTTGCTACAGAGTTTCCTGGCGTTGAGAATAATAAACAAGAATAGTCGAGTTCAATGCGCTTATCGGCATTGCGTACTTAAGCGAAATATCTATAACCCATCCCTCGGTAAAGCTCGCTTTTCCGTGCAATTGCCCCCTAATTATCGCCGTCAACTAATAACTCGCGTTAATTTCGAGCGATTTAGTGTAGCTGACGCGTGCGCGAGTATCTCCGCGTTATAGAAACTCATTCTCTCTCCTCCCGCATCTTCCTCGACCTATACCTCACTGCTCCCCCCCCCCCCCCCCCCCCCCCCCACCACCCTCATCCACCAAATACACACTCTCTCACTCTCTCTCTCTCTCTCTCTCTCAGCCATGTGGAGCTTTCTCAATTCCTTTCTTTCCCTCTTGTGCATTCACGACCTTACATAAGACTCATCTTCTCGCGTTCTCTCATACCCATGCCCGTTCCCCACCCCTCTTCCACGCTCTTCGACTCTCACCCTTTCATTCCATAACCAAAGTTTAAATTGAATTGAGCTGCTGGCACGGCACTCAGTTAGGATTTGGATGCGACGTTAGTTTCTCAAATTATGTACCGATAAATGCTCTATGTTCTTTTGGTCACATTTGAATTTGCATATTATCATTACTTACAATAATTAAAGTATTTCAACCAAATGGACTAAAAGGCGTCTCTTCCCATCTGCACCACCCAACTGTATTTATATTTTAACTTCGCTTAGAATCCTTCATACACTCCATAATGTGTAAGTAATGGACGCATTATTGGTCCTAGTATCCGATCCAATAAAACCAAAATTCACTGTTATTAAACATATGTAGCTTGCAAAGTAATATAAATTTTAATTTAAAAATTTTAATAATATTATCCCTTAGTGAAAACTCTATTCAAACTTCGTATTATCTAAATAATGATATTTAATAAGAGCTGCGTGTCGCATACGTAACTGAACTTGTCAACATCTTGTACATTTTATAATATTACTTTTAATGTAATTCTGAATAAATAAACACTAAACTGTATAAAATGATAGAATAGATTTTCATTAATTATAGGCTTGTAGCAAAGTAAAAGATATATAATCATATTTAAAACTATACGTAAAAACTGTTTATACTTGACAAAAATTACTAAATAAATAAATATTAATAAAATTCATAGCAATTAGTGATTTTATTACATTATTCAATACTAAATAATAATTAAAGAATTGTAAAAACAAATTCTAATGCTTGCTACCTTACGATTATAATTTTATATAAAATTCTTAAAGTCTCGGTCGATTATAAGAAGTGTATATCAACTAATTATGTAAAATAAATTAAATTTACGATCGATGCAATCATAATCGTGTATTTTATATTATTTAATCCAGTTCAATATACTTTTGACACTATTATTATTATAAACGTATTAAAAAAAAAAAAAAAAAAAAAAACGTACTTCTTTAAACAGTTTTACAAAATTTATTTTATTGTAGAACACACTCGTATAACTTGAAGCTCATGCGCCATGACAGTTTATAAAAACCAATAGCGTCGTGCAGTGTCGGAATTCAGAAAGTACACAATTGTCCTATAAAGATAGTCTACTCCTACCAGCGTACTTTTTAAACCTGTATATACGACCGTAATATATTTACATATTTTTACATTTATCGTCAAAGCGCAAAATAACGTATCTATAATTCAAAAACTTATATATTATTTACGCATAAAAGTTCGTCCTTAGGAGAAAAAAAAACGACAAGTAGTAAATGTTCATCCAGTAATAAAAAATTGTACAAGTCGAAAAGAAATGCATCTGTAATGTCGAATAGATGTAAGTGTATGAAAAAAAAGATAAGAAAAATTTAATAATACCATAAGAAATTACGACAGACAATATATCCTATTAAGAATCAGTCATTGTCATCTCATTAGAAATGAAACGCGAATAATTATGTGATTTAATCATGTTTTATTATATTACGGGATTACTAGTTTAAAGATATTTTTAATGTTTTTTTACTTTAATCGCTACAATGATTGGATATGGAAATACCAATTTTATTATCACAATCGAAAGATTGTCTATTTCAATGGAAAAAAAAAATAATAAATTTCTTTCGATATATTTTTTATTTCATAAATGCTTGATGGAAGAGGAAGATTAAAGCATACGCAAGACTATATTACGATTATAATTAATTATGTTTTATTTTTTAATCGAGCTTCTTTGAAAGAGTAGAAAGCCATTTGTTATTTTAATAAATTGGCACGAGACAAAGTTTTGTTTCTGTATGATAAAATACGAATTTCTACAAATCAATGAGGATGTAATACAATGTGATTATGAAATACGAGAGTCATTACGAATAAGAGAATAGGTAACGGAGGGAGATGGATGTGACTCTTTTCAAAGTTTCGCGATTAAGCGTAATGATGACGTCACTGACGATTGCATCTTCTTAGGTCGAGTGCGGCAGTGAATCGGACACAGTCGCATCCGGAAATCGTTTGGAGTATCGGTTAATCGAAGATCGCCTCGCATTTAGGAGGGAAGTAAGCCTGAGGGGTTAGAACGGAGATAGAGAGGAGCGAAAGGTTATCCTCGTTAATGCTAAACCTATCCGAAACAGAAACGATTCGTCGCGGCTGTGTTGTGGGCACATATCCACGAATCTGCGATTGCGTTTACCTCTCGATGTAGTTCAAGAAGATGACTAAATAGGCGGAAGGGGGTTAGGGAGGACAACAGGAGGTAGAGGGATACAGTTCCGCGGAGGAGGTCGCTTCCACTCACCCGGACGGACTTGCAGATAGATCGGTTACGGCGCTTCTTACTCGGCAGACTTCAGGCTCGTCTTGCTTATCGGAAATGGCGCGCGAGTGTGGCTTTGGTCAGGTCGTTAGCAAGTTGTCGAGATTAAATGCCTTCTAGCCGTATTAGAAGCCACTACATGAACTCCACCTTGATTAGGCCACTTGGCTGACACAACGCCATCGCCATTGCTCCCATACTCGATCTCTCTCTCTCTCTCTCTCTCTCTCTTCTGCTCCTCTTCTTCCTTCTCCCTATTCTCCCTATTTCACACACACTCTCTCTCTCTCTCTCTCTCTCTCTCTCTCTACTCCGTACGGATCATAGGTGACGATGCCGCCGAACTTGCATTGCAGTTAGCTTAGTAGCCGAAACTTTGCTCATTGTCGAAAATACTTTTTCAAGCTCCACTGAGAGCATCGTCGTCGTATGCTTCACAAATAATACACCGGAATGCAGATATCCATTTTTATTATTGAACATATACTTTTTAAGTTCACAAAACTAAAGGATCGATCGTACGTTAGCTCTCATTCTAACCACTTCGATAAAAATCCAATAAGCATATTATAGAAATAGTATAAAACTACATTATAAAAATTATATATTATATGATAAATTATATTATAACAAAATTGCACATTTAAGAAGAAAGAAACGAGAATTTCTCTTGTAGAGCTCTTAACTAAATGACCATTATTCTTTGATATAAAGTATATGGAAGTAAATATAAAGATGTTTCATGGGTCAATTAAGTTTAAGCAGACTTATAAAATGTATATATACGTTAATTAAATTAGTATTGAAATGATTAAATTCTACTTGAGCTTAAGCTATATATTCAATAAAATGGTTAAAAAAATTAATATATATATATATATATATTTTATAATAAGTTTAAAATAAAAATGTAAGAATAACACAATTGTTCATAAAATGGATATATTTGTTTTACTTGTGCATGACTAACAATATATATATATATATATATATATATATATATATATATATAAAATCCATAAAACTTTAAAATGTAATCTGTCCCTATAATACTATTGCGAGAAAAAAAAACAATAAAAAATTAATCCTTATATGTAACAGTCGTTGTAAAAATATATAATCATATTGAAACTAGATATGACTTTCATAAATATATTTTTCTCAACATTTACGGATACTTTAAATGAGAAGTATAAGTAAAAATATTATATATAAGAGAGAAAAAAGAGCCGCAAGATAAAAATAATGTGCGTTGCGCTTTAACTTGGTCCAAGTCTTTTTATAAAATGAAGTGAAAATCAATAAAGATGCCCATCTTTACTATTGCATGAAATCAAAAATACAAATCAATCGGATTATCTTCAAAATCTTCACTCGGGCTTTATTATAAATCCGTCTTATTATATTTATCGCAAATTTTTCTGAAAATTCATGAGAATTTCAAGCATAGTAAGCGAAATGATTTGCCACCTCAACTTTAATCATTCGGTTGCTCCATCTTAACTGAAGCTCAATTCGACTAAATGACTGAAAGACACGACGACAAATACAACTTCGTTAAATATTACTTCGTCAAAGCTTATTAAAGCTTATTCCCGTTACGATCAATAATTTTCTCCTCGCGCTTTATTCATCCTATCCAGCTTTGTTCGATTTCTTTAAATCAGTGTGCTTTTGGTTTACGAGCGATGCCAAGATCAGCTTTAAATGGCTGTTTTTTTATTCTTATATGAGCTCGACCGAGGTCCCATTGTAAGAACAGAGATATTTGTGCTGCTTGCCGAGATATTGTTGGAGTTTCTTCCCTCGTGGCTTCGGCGAGGCGATTCGTCGATAAAAACGCTATGCAGATTAGATATCGCCTATCAGAATGGGGGACAGAGGAGAAAAACGACGCGTTTACGGTACAAAAAGAGGACACGTGTGCCATCGAGTTCTTGGTAGTTTTTTCTTATATCGAGAGAGCATCGCCAAAAAAGCAAACGGGGTAGTAAACAAGTCGATATGGCTCGAGCTGCTATCCAATATTGAGATTGCCGTCTTGTCTGGAATATGCTAATACGATAATACATACGAATGCCACCATAAACTATAGAATTTTCATAACGCCCATGCAAATGCTACATCTGATATCGGCGAGATCGCCTCCGACGTAAAGACTTTTTCCCGTCAACGGACAATGGAGAAATTTGATGCGCACTTTTAAAGCTAAGGAGTCAAACTACTGCTCCCCCCTCACCCCACCATCGCCTGAATATATATTACCACACAAAGATTTTCTACTTTATCCATTTTCACTCTAAACATTCGACGGAGTATGTTTTTCATACCAGCCCAAATGCTTAAAGCCTCGCGACTCTACAGCGACCATCAATCCAAGCGATATTATTACAGCAGAAACTAATCGCTGAACGAAACAAAGCTAGAAAATCTAAAACTCATCGAAGCTATAAGTTAAATAACTTTTATCTGACATTAACAAAATAAGCTAGAGTGGCATATTTTTAATTCTAGTATCTAGTGGACGTGCCATTGTATTTTAATACAATAATAAACGTCAAGTCCAAAGTCAAAGGGCAATATAATCGAAGCATCAAACTAAAACTACGATTGTTTAATAAACATTGCCGACGTCTCTGAGAACGAGGCAAAATCATTCATGGCGATGGCGATACAAAGTCACTGGCAATTAAATAATAAATCACAAAATGTTGCACCTCCGTCGCGAATTGCAGCTTCAAGCTTGCTCGCGTCAAATGCTCACCTTTCACACGCTAGAAATGACAAAGAAAAACATTTCGCCTCCGCGTAATATTCCCTCGCGCGAAACGCCCGACAAATCCATCGGTATAAAAATGTGCAGAGCGACAAAACGAATCGGAAATGGAGCGGCATTTCTTAAAAGGCTACACAGCCAGATATTGCGTAAAGGGCAAAAAAATCCTCGGGTAATAGAATTACTCGACGCGGGAGGGTCGTAAACGTATTCCCAGAGCCGATAGCCATTTTTCTCGGTCAAGGGGCGAAATAGCTAAACCACACGCGTTTACCCGGAGACGAATTGGAAATGGTGCATACACGGCCGTTATACTCTCGCAACTTCTCAAGATGCGTTTAACTCGTTAATCTTCGTACTAGCCATCGATAAATAATCATGCCAGCCGCTGGATTTATGCCAAGCATATTTGTTTGCAAAAGTCGCTTATAATTAAAGTACATTATGATAGTTAATGCTTATTTACTGCACGCATCCTTAACCGCCGTAATACGCATGTGATAATAAATTAGTTTTATTTACCAATTGAGCCGATGTATTCGACATTTTTATAGTCGTTATAAAGCCTGAACAACTATTAGCCTTAATTCGATGATTCGCAGATTATTCAGTCTTGGTCTACGTTTACAATTTCTGTGACTAAGAAGATTTTCTAATATAATGTGTACTTGGATTATACGTATCGATTTACGTTACTATGCTGAATAATATTACTTTCTTAATTTCTTAATTAATTTCTTAATAATTTAGCTATCTTAATTATTAAGCGATGAATTTATAAAATTTTTATCTTCTACATTGATGTTTCATTTGATACTCTGCTTATTCTTTATTCGATAATGTTTTTAGGATCGATTGATCTAAATATTGTTTTTAACTTACCTTCTTTCAATATTACATTTTTATTATTAAAATATATCGTTAATTATACCTTTGTTTGAGTAACAAAGTGATATAATTTTATACGCGCCATTATTTACGTTTACAATAATACGTTTGCTAAATATTACCAAAGCTTTTTTAAAGTAAATAATTATTAAGTGATACTTTTAACAAATACAAATTTGTAAGTCATATTGCAAATCTTACAACTCATTATTGATAATAACTGAAACTTTCTACGGATCATAAATTTAGACATAACAATGTTCTAATGCACATTATTGATAGTGAGTGAATGATAAAACGTTGCCAATTAATATATGAATTACACGCTTTGCTTCTCACCAGAAACTTGTCGAAAAAAATGAATATTTATTCACATCGTCCATGTGTTAATTGTAATTTGACATTATCTTGCAATTTTCATTTTTGTTACATTTGAATGTCGCTACTGGTCTCCAATATTTTATTCCTTTATTGCCGACTTTAGTTACACTTTTAGCATTTTAGTCAGCTTAATTCAATTACTCTTACAATTTTAGATAAAGTATATAGATTCTCTATTTTACGAATTCTATTTATAATTTTCAGTAATAACGGCTCTTCTCTTCCTTCTTAGCTTTAAATATCTGTTTAAAAATTTGATTATAAAATCCATTAAACTCATATTAAATTACAATATATATATATATATATATATATATTTTTTTTTACTTAAACGTTTATAGTTCAGAATTCAATGGTTTTCGACAAAATAAGAGCAATCATTTTCGAAACTCTAATATCTTATAAATAACAAGAAAAAAATATTTTCTACTTTACTTATATATATTTATTTGTTTATTTGAAAATTGTATTCTGTATAGTACTATATACATTTAATGCTAAATATTTTATTATTGAATTTAGACTTTACAAATATTTTATATTCCCCTTTACGATGCTTACGCGAAATTTCAGTTTTCCCGTTTATATTTAAAGCGCATAATTTTAGCGATTGAATAGTCTCTTAATACCACATCATTTATGTGGACCACGAGGTCTTATACACTTATTTTCTACATACTTTTATATAAATTCCGATTGCAGCATATACATGAATTTGTTCGTAATGTTGTTTTCATCTATCGATTATTATCTGCCATAACGAATTTGCGATTTATTCGCATCAATGTGTAAATTATAGATATGAATTATATTTACTTAACTGTCGAGTCAGCATGATTTGTCAATAAACTTTTATTATGTTAATAAACATTTCCATTTTATTATTATTATTATTATTATTATTATTATTATTATTATTATTATTATTATTATTATACGGGAGAGTCGACTTTTTTCCTACTTCGTGCTGATATTCGTGTTTATAATAATTCAAATATATAAAGTATCTGATGGTTTTATTCGATAAATGATCGTACTGAGAACGTTAAAATCTCAACAACAAAAAATCTTAATATATAAATGCGAAGTAACAAGTTTTAATATGTTGCCACTTGAGAATAAACTGGATGTGACCTTAAATTATTTTATCATAAGCCACCAGTCAAGCGCATAATTTGAAAATAAAATCGATAAGCGAGAAGAAGATGAAGGCGGGAATCGGTGAAGTAGGGTGAGCCGAGGCCTGGATAATGAAAGGGAGCCAAGCGAGATGAAGGAGCGTAGGAAGTAGAGCGTGGAAGCGAGTAAAGGTGAACGATATATCCTCGAAGATTGTTTTCTCTCGTCAGGTAGCCACATACGTCACGGAGATTCCCGGAGGAGCCGGTCGAGGGCTGCCCACCCCTTTGGAATGTACCAAGCATAGATCAGGCAACTCGCGAAGGCTGCGGTGGTCCCACGGCGAATCGCGGCGAATCTTAGCGAATCAACTTCCGTCATTGCCCGCCATCCCCTACTTAATGCTCGGCATTTCTCTTCGGTCTTCACCGAAGGAGTCTCATAGCCGTCCTGCAGCTTCGACTACCACTGCGCCCTTAACCCAAACCAATCCTCGCAATCTTCCTCTCGATGTGCCAAGCGCCGCGATATAATACGTGGCTAAGCTCGACTCCATTTATCGTTCCCTTAACTGTCGAATTGTTCTCCTCGGACAATCCCAAAACAATTGCGATCGCGCGCACCTTTCCTTAAAGATTCTCCGTTTATCCAATTCACGAGGATGCTCCTCCCATCGAGGATGAAATCCCGTCCAATACCTAGGGTGTAGAAGTTGATGAATCGCGAATGTATCACGCTTCTTGCCAAAAGACGTTTTTTTGCCGCGCGACATAGATAGTTGGCAATCGCTTTCGAGGATATAAATCGACAGCATAATTGGTAGCAGACGACTAGTGGAGGCAGACGCCGATGTTTTTTGGGGGCAAATGGAACGTAGGGTAATTTATCGGTATATCAGGAAACGCCGGAACGAGTCCATATTCCAATTAAAGTTCATTCTACCGGAACGAGATGCGCGGTGCCCCCCCCCGTCCTTCAGCAGCCGCCGCTACCGCTAGCCTGTCTTTTTTCATGCTACGGCTTCCAGTCCATTTGGCGCTGTAAACTCAAACTTTATAGCTTCAAGGCAAGTACGGATAATGCAATTCATACGTTAAGTAAAGAGGCGTGGAGTGCGGACGCGGATAAAATGGCAGCTATTGGCATTGAACGAGTATGGGCTTATTGAAACGTTAAAAGGCTGATGCCATGTCGCGAAAAGTTCGATTATCACTCTTGTTTGCCTGATCTTTAACCTACATTACATTATCTCTTATAGCTCAAAATATTATTTGCAAATCTGAAAATCCAATGAGAATCATGAATTGTAAGCTTCTCCATAGCGATTTGCTTATTATCTCTTGTTGGAGATACTTTCACATCCAAACTTTATGAGGAGAAAGAAACTTTCAAGTGACCATTTTATCATGAAGAATCAATGCAAAATGTAATTGCAAGTGATTTATCCCTGCTATATTTTCATTCTACTTTTCTTCCTCCTAACTTTGCGGTGAAAATTCTCTAACGAATTTGGATTCGCTCCAAGTAATATATCTCGTAGAAAAATGTTAAATGATCTGCTTATCTGCTTCTAATCATTTTATTAAAATTCGAGAAAACACCACACGGCAATTATAACATAACTAAATGTTTTTTTATGCAGAAATCTTTATCATAAATGCAGATGATATGGACTTATTGTTATTATTAAGAATGGAAAAATTTTTCAACAAATAGATATATTATCTCTGAAAAATGAGCGTTACAAAACTATTGGGTTACTTGCTTGAGTTGAGGAAAATGGCACTCGAAGACAGCGAATATGGTGAGTTCGAGTTGCTGAACGTTCGAGTGCAACGTTTGAAAGTATGGAGAATGAGTCTTCATTTATAAATAGATAATTGTGAAAAATAGATTGCGAGAGAAGAGGCGTAAGAGGTAAGGAAGAAGCGATCGTACGGTGTAAAAGATTTTAAAACTCAAAAAAGACTCATCGGCATAGCTTTGGATGACACCGCTTTCTCTCCCTAACGAGACACGATGCTCCAGCATCCGTGGCTAACGCGCAGGAGTATGGGAAGCCACCGTCATCCCTCTCGCCTTCGTAAATATTAACGAAAAGAGAAGATGCGCCGCGAGCCGTGGAAGTGGTCGCCCGGCTCGAGCAGCCTAATATCAAAAACAAATTTCCCTTTTAAAAGCCAAGGCGGTACAAAAGTGAGGCATTACTTTGTTCATCTTGCAGGAGGTCCCGCTAATGGCGTCGTTATTCTAAAATACCGCGATCGTATATTTTTACCGAGCCAAAGATGGTCGCGAGCCAGTGCACGAGCCTGCCAAATTCAGCCGCGCAACCATCCAGCCCCTGAAACCAACCAACTGCTAATCGAATACAACTTAGGCTTCCTCGGCGCCTTTGCCTTCAATCAGACTTCGGCCGTACCTCG
The DNA here is from genome assembly GCF_000503995.2 of Ceratosolen solmsi marchali. NCBI lineage: Eukaryota > Metazoa > Arthropoda > Insecta > Hymenoptera > Agaonidae > Ceratosolen > Ceratosolen solmsi. The sequence continues at coordinate 8,556,084 of NW_011948415.1, forward strand.
GCCTCGGCTCGCCCAATCGTAGTCAATTAAAATATGATGGACTGCGAGCCTCTGCCGAATATCTATTACTATTTTTTTCGAAGCGAGCTCTCGAAAAACGCGCGTAGTCCGCTTCACTTGACGACTCCCCCCGATTCTAAATCATGCAAGGATTACGGCGCCCTCAAAGAGGAAAAACAAGAAGAGCGCGGCGGCTTTGGTCGGATGGGTGGGGACGAAAAGTGAAAAGGCACGGAGGAGTAGAAGGGCGAGCCGTATTTTGGGCAACATTTAAATTCTCATACGCGAATAAATAGCAAAAATTTCACGCGCGATAAAATATAGATTTCCCTACGAACCCCGCAGCGTAAAGGAAAGGAAGGCGCAACGAAGGTCTCCCGCGGGAAGCGGGAAGGATGCGGTCATAAAATCATTGATATGAAAATATAGCGGCCTCCCCCCGACCACTGGAGAAAGCGGGAGCGCGGCCCGGAGCCGAGGGCATCCAGCCGAACAACCGGAGCCACCGTCGCCAAGGAAAAAAACAATGAGAGAGGAAAGATGGCGATTCCTTTTGTTTTATACCTTCGCGAATGGTGTTTTCTTTCGTCTTTTCTGTCGCTCTCCTTGCGCTCTTTTGGCCAAATTTTAAAACTCGAAAGGACTACATTCCTCCGATTAACAGCCCTTATCCTCCTTACACACCTAAATCTTCTACGCATCCGCAACAATTTTCAAGTGAGAGAGAAAGAGAGAGAGAGAGAGAGAGAGAGAGAGAGAGACGATAAACAGATTAATCAGTTCTAGGTTTTGTAATGCAAAGCTATCAAGTGATTTTAAATCGTTCTTTTACCATTGTTCCTGGTGAAGTGAACACTGCATTATCCGGCAGCTTCGCGACACTTTTTTTACGTACGTCTTGTTGTTGTAATCACACTGAAAATATCTCTGTTTAAATTAATTATAACAGTTGAAAATTTAAAACATCGAAAATTTGATGTTAATTTGTATCTTCCATTGTATGTAAAGGAGACCAAGATATTCTGTTATATATAATCAACGCGGGCGCGTGTGCCTGTACGTGTGCGTGTGGAAACGTGTGAAGGCCAATTATAGGAATGGTCATTTCAATTTTGAAAATAAATAGCCAATTTACCATAAGATAACATTGCGGAAATTGGAGAGAAGCTTCATTCATTGTACTTAGGTGGCTTTAATAATCTTCTTTTCGTGCACTAACAAATTGTCATGGCGTACGCAGTTAAAATAACATGCTATTGCGCGAGAGAAACGAGAATATGGCTCGTTTTTGCGAAAATATTGGCTGATCTCGAAGTGATTTCTCTTACTACAGACACCGTAACTAGGGTGCAACAGCAGGTCCGGCAAGTCATTTTGAAAAGATGAACAGCCACGTAGAAAATCAGTAGCGTATGCAAAGTACAGGAAGCAATAGAGTGCTGAGGGGGTTGCGACGCCATCCATCTAATCCAATAATTTAATTTTGAGATCCTGGCTAAAGGGGATTTGAAGTATTAGCCTTGGAATTTGTGTATCTTTGATTAGTATTCCGTTCAAGCATCTACTCGCTCGATTGAGGCTTCAAATCCTAAATCAACTTGCATGTCTTTCTGCTTTTCTACAGAAATGATGAATAAATCACGAATCGATGAAAAATTACCCCTAAGGACAAAGAAAAGAAAAACAAATAAAAGACAAAAAAAAATCAAACACTTCTTCAATAATATTTTTTAATTGTAAATACATTTTCAATGCATTTAAATTTCAATTTTCGTCTCGTCTAATAATCTTTATTGGATCGAAGATTTTTTAATTCCGATACTCTGACGATTGTGAATAAATTTTATAGTTTAATTTACCATTTATCCGTTATTATTTTTCTGGATGGAGAGGAACTTTTTTTTATTGACGTAATCATTATATTTTAATAAGAACTCTCTTTATCTGCAATAGACGTTTTACAAGAAAATTCGTTTAAAAAACATGCCTGTATAAATCTTATTTTCTTATTTATTATCATGTACGAATTAATCTGATGGTCAGATGATACAATCATAAGGCATTCCATCGTAAACATTTTTTTTTTCCTTCAAGAAACAAAAAATTATGAGAATATATTCAAGGTCAGTCAGGCATTGAAGAAAAATGGCAAAGTACCGAGTAGAGCGAGTTGTAAAATTGTGAAATTTCGATATAGACATTAGTCGATCAAAATTAGAAATTTGTCTGTCATAGAGAAGCAAAGCTCGCACAATCTCTTGTGCGGTAGAGCTGAATTATATCGAAGAGGACTGGCTTCCACGTATAAATCATACATATTCAGACGTCGACAACGTTTCCTCGAGTAGCTACCAGTGATCCGTCTAATTTATAGTTTAACTTATCTAAATACGCGCAGTGCTTGCCTCGCTGGAGCAAAGTAAGTCTGGAAAGCAAGTGAGCAAGTAGTGAGAAAAGAGATAGATAGAGATAGATAGAGAGAGAGAGAGAGAGGGGGAGAGAGAGGGAGAGAGAGGGAGAGAGAGAGAGAGAGAGAGAGAGAGCGTGGGTGCGTGCGTGCGTACGTGGGTGCGTGCGTGCGTACGTGGGTGCGTGCGTGCGTACGTGGGTGCGTGCGTGCGTACGTGGGTGCGTGCGTGCGTACGTGGGTGCGTGCGTGCGTACGTGGGTGCGTGCGTGCGTACGTGGGTGCGTGCGTGCGTACGTGGGTGCGTGCGTGCGTACGTGGGTGCGTGCGTGTGTGCGCTCGAGTGAGATGTCGAGGGCATGGGGCAAGAGAGAAGATCGGTCGAAGGTGCGGCTGCGGTAGGGAGGCATGCCGGTACACGGGGGCTGATACGCCGACAGCCAAGAGACAGTCGCTGTGCTCAACCCTTCGGATGCTGTTTAGCATTCTATCTTCGATCGCGTGATGCTCAACTTTGCCCACAAGCAGCGCAGACCACGAGGGAACGGCGCCTCCAGTTCGTCAGCGATTCTTATCACTCGCGCCCGCACCCCCGCGCTTTCCCAGTAAGAGAGGCAACGCGGTGCGGAACGTCCGATCATCGACGGTGTCGGTCTCATCTCAAGTTCTTTTTTCTTTTTTTTGTCATCTTTTTTGACATGTCGAGCCAACGCCCTTTCCGCGCCATCACTTGTTCCCGTAAATATGCTAAGTCAACCGAGCCCAGCTAATTCGAATGGCTTCCAGTCTGTGAGAGATATAAACATCGAACATTCTTTGTTTTTCTTTTTATTCTTTCGGTTTTTTTTCTTGTTTTTCTTTTCTTGTTTTTTGTTTTTGTTTTTATTTCTTGACTCTTCAGCATTGGTTCCGATTACGGCTGGCGAAGAAGGATAATTCTTATCGGAATTCTTTAGGGAATGCGAACATTTGCGTAGACTAGGAGTTACAATGCTTGAGCAATCAACGCTTTGACTTTTCGGCAGATTAAAAAATTTCTTGATTTTCTGCTTGATTATTATTGTTGATGCGACGTAAGGCGAGGAGAATAAAATTGCATGCCCATACTAGTAAAAAACATAAGATTTATGTATCCCAAGTTAATGTATTCCTGATAATCCCAAATTACAGTTGGACACATGAATTGAATGTCGGATGAAGGTTTGCGAGCGAGTCGAGAGAAGTAGGAAATAAGGATTCGACCCAATAAAATAGAACACGAGTCTGTCGCGTCAGTCGTGCGTTCCACTCGAAATTGGAGTGCTTTTTTTCTCTTTTTTAAGAAGGACCGGGAGAGAGTGGGTGGAGGGCCTGGCTGGGGCTAAGTCTAGCAGGGGTGTAGGTCACTCGTCCCTCCCGATCGTGTCCGGGGAAAGGCTCTTACGAGTACCGCAACCTTTGATTTCGGCTCCTCGGGCACATCGCGGCGACGTACATCTCCTCCGGGAGACACACTGGATATCCGGGGCATTTAGTCTGGTTTAAGGCTTTAGAATGCGTCTCGAGACCCCTCCTCGGCAATCGTCTCTCTTAGAAAATAGGTACAAGCGAAGCGTCCGCCGGTCTTATCCGCTCTCGACTTTATACTTTAAATCCCGGACATAAATATCGCGGCAGTAGAGTAAGAGCTGTAGGGGACGGGGCGGAGAGAGGGAGAGGGGGAGCCTGCGGTGCCGGGCGCACGTTCTTCGGATTTGTGGCTGGTTTCCGAAAGATTGGCTCGCGGCATCCTCCGTGGGAATCGCTCGGGATCGCGCGCGGGCGTCGATATATCAGGGGATGAACGGCCGAAAGAAGCCCCTCGACTCTTTGAGCTCCGGTTCTTCGTTCCTTCTTACTTCGTGATCCTCGGCCCGGGCACCAGCCCCGCCGAGATCCCCATTTGTCATACATCTCCGGGCCTCGTCGTCTCTCCTCGCTGGCAAAAATAAAGCGAAGCGACAACGTGCCCACGTTGCGCGCGGCCGCAATTATTTCGTGACCCGAATCGCGAGTGCTACGATGCCTCTTGGGCCGAGAGCAGCAGCGGCGATACGTCGGGATGTCGAATCCAGTCGGAAATTAAGCGATCGTTGAACTTATTTGCGTGATTTTTGGGATGGGATTTGGTCGCTTGGATTATAGGGAAGGGGAATGGTAACTATTAGAAAGAGAATGAGAGGGGGGACGGGGAGAATGATAAAAAATGCGGCTATCGGTATAAGGCGGTGGTTGGTGTAAGTCGGCAACTTAGGATACGGGACACGAGAAATCGAGGACGCACTCAGCCCCAAACTCCTAACGGACGTGCGTATTTTCCATTTCTTGCAGGACAAATCGATACATGGCACGTAAGAGTGCTGTCCTCCAGGGGTCTCGAAAATCTCATTACGAACTATCCTCGCGAGTGTCGATAGGACGCGCCTCGACTCCCCGTGCCTGCTCCGGCTTGAGCGAGACCGCGATATTCCTCGCATGAATATGCAAATCCTTATTTTCGGATCGAGTACACTCGAAACCGAAAAGCAGCAACCTAGGTAGGTATATGGAAGGCATCGACCAACTTGCTGTTTCGTGTCGAATTGATTTATTAACTCGCCACGACCTACGAATGTCATTTTTACTAGCCGCGAAGTCTCGTGGGTTATTGCAAAAGGGCAAGGAGGGAGGCAGAGGGCAGCCTGGTGTGTGCGTGCGTGTGCGCGCGCATGGGTATGCACGTGTGGTTGGGATAGAGGAGGTGGAGGATAGGATAGGGAATTCGGCAATATAGCGCACGTTTGTGTGCGCTCGTCGATCAAATCGAGTTTCCCGCAAAGGGACGACTTGGGCCACGCCGGATCTACCTATTATTGACAAAGACACGTTCACTCCTCTCGCTTCAGGAATATTCAACTGGGCTCGCATGCAAAGAAATTGCCTAGATGAGCAATTTATTTATATTTCTAATGAATTTACATTGAATTTTTATCATCGAGCGTATCCCGGTTTTCAAGCCCTTTCTTCTTTTCTTATCGTTCTTTAATATTCATGAATGTTTCGTATAAGACAGCTAATAAATATTTCATACGCACAGCGTGATTTTCCTCTATGGAATGTGTGCCAAGGAAGGAAGGTTATGCGAGAGGGGGGGGGCGAGAGAGAAAGGAATTGAGAATTCGAAAGGGATTAATTAGTCGGGTGAAGCAGAGTGGGATAGATTTTCCAATAGGAGTCCGGCAGTGCGTGAGGCACGAAAGTCGTGCGCTTATTGAAACAGCACGGCCAGCGCGATAAGCTATCTAGTGCAAATTCACGATGGAGAAAGCAGCACGGCTCTTTGGGGCACATTATGCAAAGAGAAACACGGACATTTTGACATTTTATTTGCTTGGCTCGAACGGCAAAGCGTTTTGTCAGAGCTAGTCGCTCGACAGCAATACGAGCGTCACGATGGGGCAGCGATATTCGCGACGAGCCTCGATGACAAATCTATTCCGGATTCTTTTCATCATGCCTCCGGGTTCCGAAGTTAAAAAAGAATGAGAGTAAAAAAAAGAACGAGGAAAGAGACAGCGTCGGTGAGACGTCGGACATCGGCTGCACGAGTTTTATCTCGGGATAGGACCCACTCCCTTGCACCCTCAAAAGTTTTAATACCACTTTCGCGGCTTGAGGGTCGAGCAGAATGCGCAAAAGACAGACAGCCGTGGAGGGCGGGTGATATAGACGGAGACGGAAGAATGGAGAGCGAGTAAGTAAGTAAGAGAGAGAGAGAGAGAGAGAGAGAGAGAGAGAGACAAACGTCAATGAAAAAGGGAGAGAATATTCGGGTGATTGGTATTGTTACTCGGCTCTCGCGGCTGTATATTCAAATAGGGTGGCCATTAGAGTTATGTTAGAATATATTGATTATTGGGGGGATCAAAGGGAAGGGGAGGAAGACACAGAAGGGTCGACTGGAAAACAAGAATGGAAGAGGCACTTCGATTTCTAGTTCCTGCTGTCGCTCTCTACGCGTATGTGCGCCCTAGGAGAAGTCCAAAATTGAAATGCACGCGACCCAAGCTACTCCCTAATTTCAGACCATTGCTCTGTCTCAATACTCACGAAGAGGAAACGTCTTTCTCGTTTTATGCCGAAGAAAATTTAATAGAAGAAAATAGAGAAAGAAAAAGGAATAGAAAAAAAAGCAACAAGAAGAAATAACGGGGGTACCGACTTAATTATGCCAAAGTCGCGCAAAAACGTCCGGCCGCTTATTTTTATTTGCCAAATATTCAACGTCCGGTTCGAGCGCGCTTGAAAAGACTCGCGACTAATGCTTTTAATATATCTCAGCCTAGCGCACGTAAACCCAAGTTTTTCTTAGTGTAAAAAAGGAAGCTAAGTTGGGGGGACAATATGGAAGAGCGACGCCCCTCCCTGGCTTTTGAAGTACCGGCGTCGAGTCGCGCAGTGTCGCGACGCCGGACAAATTAAAATAATAACTCTTGCGTATCAGTGGCTCGTGCGAGAGCCGGAAGGAGACTACGAGAGAGAGAGAGAGAGAGAGAGAGAGAGAGAGAGAGAGATAAAGAGATAATGAGAGAGAGAGAGAGATAAAGAGATAATGAGAGAGAGAGAGAGAGAGAATGCGCGAGGGAGGGAGAGTATGTGAGAGAGACCTGCTTAGTTAAGATGCATGAAAGAGAGCGATGAGATTAAAATGGAAAAAAGAAGAGAGAAAAAATGGGAGGAAAACGCTCGTATCTCCAACGCGCCCGACTAAGTACATCGCACAATACATGGGCGCCAGAAGAGGAGATCGAGAAGTATGAGCGCCGAAGCAAAAGAGAGGTGATGTTTAAAGAAGGGGTCGAACGTAAATAAATAACGCGAGCGGTAGCGCGCGAAGGACTAACGCGAATGCAAATCGAAACCAATCGTGAGGGTGGCGTGAACTCTGCCGCGACACGCGTCGACAAGAAGTAAAGGAGACAGCCATCGGAATATAATCGGGCATTAGCCGCTAGCTTTTTCGGATGGAGGCGAATGGGACTGGAAAGAAAGAAGGCTCGCTCGAATGGATAAAAGGGAGTAGATGCGCGGAGGAGTACAATCGATGAAAGGGTTGAACGTCAAACCCCTTCGTGCCACCGTCGCCGTAGCCGTCACCGTCGCCGTCGCCGTCGCCGTCGCCGTCACCGTTACCGTTACCGCCGCCACCGCCACGATCTTCTCTCCTCCCTATGGCTCTCCTTCTCTCCTTTCCATCCACCCACTCGACCACCTGCCCACCCACCCACCCTCGCTCGTTCGCTCTCACTCTTCACATCGCCCCTCTAGTCGCGCGCACGCCCTATCTCTCTCCCTCTCTCCCTCTCTCCCTCTCTTCCTCTCTTCTCTCTCTCTCTCTCTCACTCGCTCTCTCTTACACACACTCGTGGGCTAGACCGCACGCGCGCGCACACACTTTCTCTCCCACTTACTCGTTCGACGTTGCAGCACACGCGCTGCGTCGCCATCACCACCCCCTCGGCATATCTCCCTTCTCTCCGCTTGACTGTAACTCAGCGCCACGCGGTAGCGCCCTTGCCGCGTACACATTTACATAAATTATTGATCCCTGAAACAGCAAGAGTGAGCGAGAGAAAGTGAGAAGCCAGGAGGGTGAGAGGAAGAGAAAGAATTGGAGGTGGAGGAGGAGGCGGAGGAGTGACGGGGAAAGGGTGGCTGGCCAATACCACTGCCACATCGGCTTCTCGCGAGAGGTGCCGAAGGATATAACCATTGCACCATTAACGGTAAAAGAAGGAAGGAACAATGCCTAACACCATCACCACTACTATTACCACCTCCGCCACCACTACCATCATCATCACAACACCCCTACCTAGTCCCTTCCTGGTCAAAGCCGCGATTTCAAAACTGCGAACGCTCTCGCTTAGTATGAAGGTTGAAAGATTCAATCCTTATTGTTTACACGAGCTATTAATTTTACCAAAAGCTACTTTCGTCGATTCGGACGATTGACCTATTCTACGACCGTCATTAGCGAGAAATGCAAAATGGGTACTCTCGACTATGTATTACATGCACATCTATACTGTGCAATTCTTCTTGCAAGCACCGCGTATGAAAACCCTGTGGTATAAAGCTACTTATAATAAAAACAATACTATAGTTAAGATCACTCAGGCAATAATGTCGCGTTTAGGTAGAAAAAGTTTTGGCAAAATAAATTGACAGAGTAGAGTTGCTTTAATTAACAGATATTATTATGTAATTTATTCGTGTTTATGGCACTGGAACTTTCAAAATTTACCTACGAAATTTAGTTGTCTAATGTCCGATGCAGAACTCAGCACTTAATGAAGAACACAATATATTTTAAATAGAAAATTTGGCTATTATTACTTTTTCAATTTTGTCTAGCTATGGTATGTGAAATTATAATATTATGTTTTTATAACTAATCGCAAATAAAATGAAAATTAGGCTTAGTTTCGTATCCGAGCCTATTATGCTGAAGGAAGAAAAAACTTATGGAAAAAATATTATTTTTCACAAAAATGGCTGATCCGATAGCTTAAATATAATTAAAAGCTAGATTTCGATTAATAACCTGAAATCACATTTAAGATTTTTTTTTCTCCTTGAAATCCATATATAAATTTGCCTCTCATTTCATATTCTCCTCGATATTTACTAATATTTTTCGGATGCACGAGCCCGCTCATTATTCTCTCATCAGTTGCAAAATGTCAAAATTTATAAAGGATCGGAAATAAAAGCAAATTAATTCTTAACGATAGACTTAGGATTACACCTATACATTATTCTCTAATGGGAATATCGATAAATATGTGTGTCGATACAACGGTGTGCGCCATCAGCTATCAAAATTTCAGTGAAAACTTAGCCAATAAGTCGATACAAGTGTCATCATGTCAGTATTAAAATAAAGTCTTCAAGACTTAGATTAAAAACTTTTCTGATACATTTCGACGGAGCTTTATCTTTTTTCTTTTATCATTTTTATTTTCTCTCTTTTCTTCCAAATTTTCGGCTATTAAAGACATTTATAATAACAATTTAAATAAAATAATTTTGGGAACTTTTTCATATATCCCGTTTTCACCCCTCCCCCTCCTAGCCCCATTTTCCAAAGTATTCTCCATTAATATGCTATTCGTAAATAATAAAAAGAACAAAGGGAAAGAACGAACTACTACGGTGTAAAATGAACTTACAATTCCAAAAATAAAAATGCATTTAAACAATTTTTTGTTGATTGTCGTTGAACGTGTTTTTAACATTGTAGGGGAATTGAAACGGCCAAGTGCCACTCTAATTATAAGCACCATCCTACTCTCACCACTATTATGGACTGCAAATTAATCGTTGCATTCGCCAAATCTATTTAATAAATAATCTCTTCGGCCTCACGCCTCACTGATTAAAACGGCAACATAAACAATACCCACTGGCGCTCTCCAATAATGCAAAATCCGTGCAAACGAGAACAATCAGGAGTGTCGATACGTACACCCATACGCGCTCATTATATTGACATAAAGTCTAATTGTCTCGATCCACGCACTTTCATTATATAGACGAGAAAAGAAAGCAACCAGCAGTGCACACAACTCGAGCTAAGGCTATTTGCATCAGCGCGAGAAGCGCCTTTGACAATTTAGCCCTTCGACGCGCCATCGACAAGAGAATACGGGCTTATCGCTAGCTGAAATCGCTTCCAAGCTCCCACTCGGAATAACGATGCCCCATAATAAAAGAAGCGAATGCATTTGTAAAATCCAATGAAACCGAAGCCCATGGCCGCTTCGGCTACCGATACTAATCCATGCATTCGCACGGGAGCGATGAAATAAAACCCTCGTGCCCGCGTAACGAGGCCGAAGCCCTGAAAAAGCGAGGCCGCCACTCGAAGGGAATAAAAAGCCACACCGCTTTGCTGATACTCACGTATAAGCGACAATTAGACGCGCAAATATTCTCGAATACTTTTTTATTTACAATTTATTATCTCGGGCGCAACGCCGAGCTCGCGCCGCCCCGGTGCTCGGCTGCTGCGTGGCTCCCGGGGCGGGAGAGGCGCGAGTGCGCGCGACGAAAACGCCGTGCAGCAACGTCATTAAGCTGCGCATTGTTCGCTGAGGGCTGATTGTCTTGGCCGCTCGTTCCAGCCGTAGCCAGAAACAATTGTTCAATATTCCCATTGATCTGCGAGACGCCCTCAAGGCTTTCGGCGCCGTCGTCCCGCCCGATCTTCCCCGCAGGCCCCGCAGGTTCCGCTCGCTCGTACCCCACCCTCTCCCTCGCCCACTCCCACACCAACTCTTCACTGAGTTGGGCTGAACGCGCTTACGCACAATCCCGGCCTTTGTCAATATCTCCGTTTTAATGATACGACGGGACTCGCTTTTCCTCTCGCGCCAAAAGCAACGTGCGAACGCGGAAAACTAACAGGACGCGAGGCTTTGTTCGCGGCTCGCGAGCGTGCCCGTGTCTCTTCGGAAAATGTACGGGACTCCGGCCGATGGGGCGCGTCCGGGCCCGCGATTTTCCGAGGCCGTGCGTCATTATCCTCTCTCTCTTTCTCTCTCTCTCTCTCTCTCTCTCTCACACACACACACACACACACACTCTCTCTCTCTCTCTCACTCTTTAGCCGTGCTACGTTTCTCCCGACCCGTTTAACCGATTTTCACAGCTTTTCTTCGCTTTCTTCGCGAACGCTTTGTAAAACGACGGCCGCTGTCGAACGACGTAGACGAGAGCTCGTGGAGCGGGGCCCGCTCGCCCGATCTCCTGACGAGCAAACAGCTGGCGACTCGGAGGAGGGTCATCCGCGACCGTAGACCTCGTAATTAACGGACATGAATTATCAATCCGAGCGTCGGTCAGCGAGGCCTAGGCGCAGCCAGCCGGCACTCGAGCCGCTAGAGAGAGAGACTCGAAGGACGGTCCAAGTGATTGATATAGAGATGCGCTCGTTACGGAGTCGACCGCTAGTGCTGACTCAATGACATACGTCCCGCGCGACTATCGCGATACCCATCCACTATCCTCCGCGTTATTATGCGCGGCGGACGAGGCTGCGCGACCCCGACCCCTCGACACGGCCAGATGCCAGAAGGACTCCGCCGAGAAAGAAGCACGTTCGGGGCTCCTCGATTAACCAAGATGATATTTGGTGGGAGGCGGTGGGAGGAATGAGGATGGAAGAGAGAGAGAGAGAGAGAGAGAGAGAGAGAGAGATTAAGGGGTCGGCAGATATTCCGAGGACGAGCGAGCGATATCGGGAGCATGAGTCGCAGAGGAAGTGTGCGTTTGATTGACTTGGAGCGGTTAGGTGGAAGAAGCAGTCGATGCTGGAGAAAAGGCGTCTAATGGCTCTAAAGAAGTAAAGCGAGACTAGTGGCGGGAGGTTAATAGTGAGAGATGAGCGAGAAATACTAAAATCCTCGCGGTTGTTAATTAAAATACATATCGCGTATATAATATTCCGGATCGTTAATGAAAAGCCGGA
>NW_011948415.1:8568040-8570505 GCF_000503995.2 Ceratosolen solmsi marchali
GCCGAGGCATGGTGAGAGGTCCATACTACACACGATGAGGGAAATAATGAATAATTTCCACGGCTCTTACTCGCGCGCGGACATCCAAAATAAAAAGGCAGGCCGCGCGAGCATATAAAGTTTTTATCGGCCGTCTTTTTGAAAGCGAATGAAGTAGGGAAAAAGAGCGAGCGAAGAAATTGCCAGAGGCCGAAACCGCTCAGAGTCAGCCAAAGGGGTTCGAGTGCGACCGAGGATTGAAGAGGGTGGGTCAAAGGGAGGGCAGGGGGCGATGGTGGGTGGTTGGTTGGTTGGTAGGGGGGATGGGTGTAGGAGGATCTGGTTGAGAGGGGCGTGAGGAGGCGAGAAAGAGCACGATACAAAACGGTCGCAGCCGCAGCGCCTTAATGAAATATGAAAAGCCGCCGCCGCCGCCGCCGCCGCCGCCGCCATCGAGCATTGGACTCCGCACCCCTCGGACCCACTCGGCAAGAGGAAAGGCGAGGGACAGAAGCGACGACTTTCGCAAAGAGGACGCACGGGATCCGATCCCCGATATATATCCCGGGCCAACGAGACGCGCTCATACGCTTTAATTCCTTCGACGGCTTTAATTCTCATATTCGTATTCCGCGCTTCGCCTCGTATTCCACGAGGCAGACCCCGACTCCTGTCCACCACCTCGACCCCCATCAAAAAACCACCCACTCCCCGTCCACCCACCACCACCATTATACTACCGCCTCCGTCGCTCGACCTTTTTACATTTTTATTTCGGATAAATGCTTTTCGTTCGGCTGACTTAGTACACCGGGCGCATAATATTCGACTTTTCACGAGAGTCTAGAGAGACATTCGCACGCCCATCGGAGAGTACAATTAACATCCGCTGTACTTTTCACGACGGCAAATGCGTGCTTATTAGATCCGAAGAGGATGTGCCCACCGACCATCCAAACGTTCTTCAATTCAATTTGAATGTCTCTCATCTCCTACATTCGGTTATTCGCTTTTTCATTCTCGCGCTTCGAGACGAGTGACTCGATGGTACGGACGTCGCCACACTGTTTTAGCTCGAGTATCGCATGATTTTCCAATAACTTTTTACCTCCCTTTCGAACATATATTTAATGAAATCTCGGCTTCGTAAAACTTGAAAACATGATTTGTTAAAGTGGTAAGGGATTTGTTGATGTTTTCCAACGATGACGATAATACGTCTCTCATAAATGTTTCGAATGGCCGTAGAAGCTAATACTAAACTCGGTTCAAACGAATAATTAAGTGTGTAGAACAGAGCAACGTTATAGTCGCACAGGCGATCAAAACACATGAAATATCTAGAAATGCATGTATAATTTAATAAAACGCTTATATAATTGATCAACAAACATCTCGATGCGCTCGATCTCAATTCAATTTTTAAATATATCATTTTGTTGTTTTTCTTGTTCTTATCAACTAGCCTTGCTAATCGAGGCAGAATAATTTAATTAAATCACTTTAAGCTACACGTATTATACGGAAGATTTTACGATGACGATTGAATTATAAGTCGATACGATACTTAAAATATTCTAATCGCGTGCTCGTTGTGCTGTTTAAAAAAAAAAAAAGAAGAAAGACTCTATGACTCGAGAGTAGCCGATGAAACGACTGGATTCGTGACACGATATATTTTTACAAAAAGAAAATAGAAAGAGAGAGAGAGAGAGAGAGAGAGAGAGAGAGAGAGAGTGTGTGTGTGTGATAGACGGTAGAAAGTGAGTGCGAGAGGAAAGAAGGAAAACGAAAGAATGAAAGATAGAGAAAAGAAAGAAGTGAAAAAAATATAAAAAGAAGTACTTAAGAAAAATGACCACATTACTCGTAGCGGCATTTTGGAGTTTTTAAAGTTAAAAGAAAATAGTCGATTTCCTCGCCTAGACGATAAAGAAGTAATTTTACAAATGCAACGAGTGAAAAGTGAAAAGGAAAAAGAGGCCAAAGGCTGAATTATATTCGAGAAAGAGTAGCACAAAATACAGTAGAGAGTATCATTATCCGTAGATCGACGGCGAGCAGGAGAAGTTCCGAATTTTCCCTTTGGAGTCAGAAATATTCGTCTCTCTTATCGCGGCGCCGAAAGAGAGCATCGCCTGGACTCCATAGCAATAGCAGCAGTAGCAACAGCAGTAACAACAACAACAGCAGCAACAGCAGCAACAACATCAGCGGCGATGGCAGCGGCAGCGGCGGTGGCAATGGCAGTGTCGAAAGACTCGAGCTTTCACGTGGCGAGCGCGGCAGAATTTATTCCGGAAATACGTCCCCAGCACGCGGAGGGATAAAGATATTCCGGTTTTTGCATGGATTAGTAATGGAAGCTCTCCCGGGATGGAAGCTCTTTCAGGGGATGCTTCGGCAAGTCGCGAGCCATGGGATGGTGGACGCTTCTCTCTTTTCCCAACCCCCCCCCCCCCCCCCCCACAACCCACCCCCCCCCC
>NW_011948415.1:8570538-8588148 GCF_000503995.2 Ceratosolen solmsi marchali
ACCCCCCCCCCCCCCACCCAGCCCCCAGCCCCCAGCCGCCAACCCCCTGACTCACACACAGACGCGCACACACGCACACGCACACAGAAAGACAGAGCCCCGTCCTTTTGCCAATCTAAGCCCCGAAGGAGAGAGCGAGAGGCGGCTAATGCTCGATGGAAATTTTCACAGCTGAGTCGACTGATCTGCCGCGCGGCGTAAGCATTGCTTCGTCGCCATTACGCTCGCTCATAATTCACTCCATCGTGTAATGACCGAGTCGCTTGCGCTCCAATTTGTTATTGTTTTAACGTTCCGCCTTGCTTTATCTAGTGTATGCTGCATTGGCACGAATAATCTTGAATTACCGTGATTTTTACGAGTCAAGGAGAAATGGATGAATAAGCGCGGGGAAGGGGATAACTTGGCTAAACGCTAGTCCAGCGATATTTGAAATTATTATGGTTCTCATCGTCGCGCAACATACAATAAATAATCAAAAGAGGCTTTCTACTTAAGCTGCGCCTGAAAAGCATTTCAAAGAAACTCATACGTTGATAGTAATGTCGGGATCTCCAAAATGTTCACGACTCGCCTAATATAAATCAGAGAATATGGAGAGCCAAGTTGCGGAATATTTTGATGAAATGCGTGGGAAGCGCTTTATTGCGTATTCTATTAAAATTAACAATACGATAATGTGAATAAGCTTGATGAAGCTTGTAAATACAAATTTAATAAAAATTAGAGAAACTAAGTGAACGGGACTTAAAAATTTATCAATACGAAGCTATTCGAAGGAAAGCGATTATTTCTATTATTTAAAGGCCAGTCTCTCGTGAGACAGACAAAGCGAAACGGAGCATATGAATAAAAGGCATTCGCATCGCTCGCGAATTCTTCCTCTCTGTCTCTCCTTCTCTTTGAGCGAGATACGGGGTGTGGCTACTGGAGAAGGGTTGATGTGCTTATGTGTGTACATACGAAAAAGAGGAGATGCTCTACCAGAGCGTAAATATCACACAGGAGCCGCAACACACGAACGGTCTCGTGTAAAGACAGAGAGGGTATACGGTAGTTGCTCGACGACGCCGTCCGAAAAAGAGAAAGAGATAAGCAACCCCGAATATAAGGGTCGAAAGGATATAACGAATATGACGTCAATTTTAAGGGATGCCAGGGAAGCAATCAGCGGTATAGCGAAAGGGTATGCGGGCACTGGAATTTCGAATCTTTGAGTGACGATGTTAAAAAGTATTTCGTTTACTTATACACCACAATACGTAAAATAATGATCATCTTGTCTTTTCAATGGTTTTCTATTTTATTATTTCCTACGTATTATGAATTTCGTGTTTTACATTGGATAATTAAGTGACACGCCGCAATATCAGTAGAAGCATATTAAACTATATAGAGTTGAAAAGACTGAGAATGAAATATAAAAAATATCGCAAAATAATGCGATTTAAAGTAAATTAAAATTTACGTATCTAATTCGTAAATTTAGCCTTTATTAAACAATAAAATAAATTTATTACGATAAACAGTGTATGTGTTGAGCAAAAAAAAAATCAAACAAACTCAATGGAAATTGAATGAAAATAATTGATTTCGTTTGTTGTTTTATTTAACCATTATTGCTCATATTGAACTAATTCATAATAAATTTAATATATTATTATGCTCAATAGCACTTGTGATATTCAAATAATGTTCAATAAGATTTTTCTTATTTGTTGAAATTTAATGAACGACAAATATTTTATTATCCAAACGAGTCGAAAAATGCTAAATATTCTATATTCGTGCGTACGTGCGTGCGTGCGTGCGTGCGTGCGTGCGTGCGTGCGTGCGTGCGTGCGTGCGTACATGTGATTTTATAAATTAGCTAATGCAAAATCTACTCAATTAAATTCAAAATTAATACATTTTATCGTATAATATTAACAATGTATTTAAAGTCTTGTTTTATTGGTACATTTCGATCTTATGTATGAATAGTAAATAATAAAGTACAATCATTCGAAAAGAATAATCTACTGTATGAGCGAACTTTCATATTAAATAGATTATTAAAAATAATTAATGAACAATAGCAAAATATTTATGTATGCATATAAATAAAATATTTTAAATTAAATACACGTTGAAATGCAGTGATGTGTAAAATTTCAACATATGAGCCATGAAATGCTTTTAAATTAAATTATAATATCGTGCCACACGAAACATACATATTTTGTAAATATTTTATAATTTTTTATTTTATTAGATATCAAGGGTGTTTTGCAAAAATAAGGAGAGTACAATTTTTATGTATTCTAAATGTATCAAATTTTATTTGAACATTATGCTTTTATTTTCGACTCTCGGTATTTCTACGGCATACAAGAATAGTATAATGAAAATACGATAAGCGGAGTAGAAAATAATGAAAATTTTATTATGGAATATAGGTAGGGAAGGAGAGGCCTCGATTTTTAACGAAATTATTGCTGTCAAAATCTTGTCGGATAATAACTAATAAATTGTAACTGAAATATTTGACGCGAGCGATTAAAACTGATATGACATAATACTTGAAATCGTAAAATGGCAGAGTAATATCGAAGAATTGTTGAATATATCATCGCACAAACATATTGCTACACGTATGTGCGTGGATGGAATAAGATAACCATAAAATTGCGCATCATTAGAAAGTTCGTAGTCGTGAAAAGTTTGATGTGGAAATAATTTGCAAGCTTCTATATAAAAAAAAAACAGGATATAAATAATGAAACATATAGCCGATATTTGCATAAACGGGCTAAACGAGATGGAGACAACCCGAGTTCATCGGTGGAAAAGAGAATCCGGAATCGAGGAAATCACCTACGCGGCGAACAATAGAAACATAATTCATAATTTAATACCGACAGGCAGCAGCGCAAAGCTGCGGAAGATAGAAGATAAAAGCATTGGCATACACACACACACATAAATACACAAACAGTGACAGAGAGAGAGAGAGAGAGAGAGAGAGAGAGAGAGAGAGAGATACAGACTATTGCCAACGAGAGACGCCTGCACGTATACGAGCACACGAATAAAAAGCTCGCAAGCACGAATATGGAAAGGCTTAAGTGGTGCATTGGAATCGCTCAAACTACCTCCTTTCTCCACTCGTGTCCCATGTGCTCTTACCCCAGCGGACGACGGCCTATTGTTTCGCCGTATTAGTCATTCGACTATCGCAAAGTGTGCCGACGTACCCCCATCCCCCTTGCCGCCCACGCATAATCAAGGAGCTTCTCGCCCCCGCCGCCATGCGTCGCCAGCTCACGGCCCTTCTCGCCGCGAGCTTCATGTCGATAATGAGTATGTCGTGACTGCCTGAGGTCTTTAATATTCCTTTTTTTTTTTTTTTTGCATAAACGTAAGTAAACTTTATCGTCCATGACACTCTTATCTCGCGCCCATTTCGCTCTTTCAGCAAAATCAATGGCAATTCGATCGTCGATTTCGGACAAGCGTGGACCTGCGTAAATGAATATCGAAGATTCGTTCCATCCGCTTTTTAGGCAATTAATAGTCATCGATTGAATACTTCTCCTGCACTCGACCTATCACCTACTTTGGAAACTAAATTGTTCGATCATAATAGGGAAAATGCCCTCTTAACGTGCAACGAATTCCACTAATCGTTATTTTTCTCCCGGATTTGTGACAACCTATAAGCTCGGTGGATCATGGTCTCATAGATTTCATAACAAGCGTTCACATGTATCGATTAACCAGCAAATAGCAAACCTTAGCTCGAGGATTAGCTCATGACTAATAACATGACTAATAATAAGGTTTTATTCCTTCATACTTTGATGAACCATATGTTTGCATACGCTTGGTATTTGACACTATTATTTAAGCGTTGATATACGCATATCGGCCGATCGATTACGTAAGAGAGGATTCGTAAAAAAAAAAAAATATCGATAAAAATGTCGAATGATTTGCAAGTAAAATGCTGCAACTTACCGACTACAATTAGAAACTGTCGCTTACAAATGAAGTGAACAAGAAGAAATTATAAATTGTTTTGGGCGGTAGCAAATCGAGAAGATAATTCAACGGGCACCGTAATATGCAACAAATGACTTCGTGTAAATGCAATAGCCTTCTGACTCCTAGTGTTCTCAGTGATAGAGGAAGCGAGCGGATCCGACAGAGAATGAAGCCCACTCGTGTACCAATGCGCCCGCGGAGGAGTGGAGGGCAAATTTTCTTTGGAAGTTATGCCAGCGATGCGATGCGATGCGATGCTCCTGCAGGACAAGCTTGAAGAGAAACCGCGCAGTGAGTTATACATATCCGAGGTCGGCGAGTAAACTTGTAAACAGTGGCTGAGATACTCTCTGTTCCAGCGCTTCGCTACTCGAGCGATTAATTGAGATCGCAATGCCGGGCTTTCGCCTTCTTTCTCGCGTTTGGGCCCGACGCGTTTCACCTGCCTATTCGCCTTTTCCATGTGGACAACCGAGTCCCAATGATGGACACTTTGATTTGGCTACGATAATCTACGGCGGCCTCGGTGTCCGTGGAAGTGAATTTTTTTTTTTTAAACGCCAACCGCGGTAATCATTAATAACGAGGCGTGCGCGCATTTGCCAGAAAGTTTCGGCACGCAAATAAGCCATATTCCTTTGCTTTGCCGTTGCATATTTCAACTTTGACCAGCGGGAATTCGGCTTCCTTTACCGCGTTCCTATATAAAATCATCTTTGGCAACACTCGCGAGGCCCTTTTAGAATTCTCGCCGCAAATCAAAATGCATTTTCACATGCAGTCTACGAAATTTCTACTTTATAAATATAGCAAAGAAGAACGTACGTTATACTTCAAAGAAGAATCCGTTTCTTGCTACCTAGACAATTAATCTAAGCATTTCGGATAATTTCGTGCCCTTCCCGTAACAACGGCTTCATCGAATATTTCATTTATACCTAATGAATTTAAACTGCGCGTTAAATTAATGGTGCTTACTTATTAAAATGCCGCTGAAATGAACTTTTACCATTTCTAGTCGTATTTTCAAATAGAAAGGAGCCGATAGAATACATCTATTAATAAATTATATATTTAAGATAATGGCTATTATCTAAGGGGAGCGTAGCCGACGATCGACACACATCCCTTACATGCCATTACGCTCGCAATAAGAATGATGAAATTTCGTAAGGTGTCATCCAAATGAGGCTAAAGGAGATGAATGGAAAAGGAAGACTATAATGGATCCAGAGTTGAGATTATTTCGGCATTCTTGCGCTACATATTTTCGTCCATTGGTACGTGGCTTTTGAGCAATAAGTGAAAAAAACACAAATAACGGGTAGTTGAATTGCGAAAAGGGCTATAGCAGGTCGAAGTGACGTAATTTATCGGATTAGAGAGCCCGAGGGGAGGGAAAATTCGATAGGCAAGCATTAAAGTAGTCTCCGTTCATTTTCAAGATTTCATCCGACTGGTTATTGTTCGATAGGATGTGGTTGCGTGGAGAATCGTCGTCGTCGTCGTCGTAGTCGTCGTCGTAGTCGTCGTTGTCATCGTTGTCGTCGTGGTCGCCGGCGTTGTCGCTCGGCGTCATCGGCCCCGGGTAGCACTGTAGAAAGAGCCTGGCGAGGGAGGCGAAATCTGTTTCTTTGCACAAAGAAGAATATCAATTGTTGAAAATACAAAGGGCGAGAGAAAGAGGCGTAGTTTTGGCCGGGAAGTATAAGGCGAGCCACTGCCTTAAGGAGCCGAGGAGGGTGCCGGCAGCACGCCCCTATACAAACCAAATTCTTAAGAGAATTTAACCGTTTGAATAGCTCGCAAATCCATTGCAAATGTTTACACGGCATTTCGAGCGGGTTATCATGCTCCATCCCCCCTGCTTTTTCCACCCCGCTCCCGACCAACCCCCTATCATACCACCTCATCCACAAATTGCCCCTTCGCCCCTCTACATCCCACTCCATCCCACGGCACCACCACCAGTCAGCAACCTCCAGCAACGCCGAGCCTTTTTCCTCGCTCTCCCATCGTCTCGCCCCCCCCCCCAAGTCCAATCCAACCGACTCTCTATTTACACCTTTTCCTCTAATGGCTATGCGATTACGAATTCGGGGGCTCGCGTATCACAAGGGTGACCCCGCGCCAAACAGCGAAAGAAGCGAGCGTATAACGAGAGCGCGGTGTAGCGGAGTATTCGACTTCCTAATTTGAAATTAGGATAAAATAAAAAGATGGGAGGCTCGAAGAGGCGGAAGAGATCGGCGGTGCGGGAAGTCGGGAACGGCCGTGAATCAGTCTAGTGCGAATACGGGACCGCAACAATCAGTAGTGCAGCCGTTGCTTATTCGTCTCCGCGGTTACGATGCCGCGCGTATACATCCAAAGGAGCGGCGAGTTGCGCTGGCTTGGCCCCCAAGAAGGAGAGCAGCCGTGAAGAAGACGTAGGAGGAAGCAGCTCGATGGTAAGCAACGGGACTTTGAGGGAGAGGGGAGGTAGTGGTAGGTGGTGGGTGCTCGCCGCCCCTTCAAGACAAACAGTGGTGGTGTCTTAACAAGTGGACCAAGCTGTGCCCAAGACAAAGGGTAATTGAGGGTAGGGATTAATACCCCTATACAGGAGAAGCAAATCCAACCTCTTCTCGTCTCTTTGGTGTTGTTTCTCTTACTCTCTTCTCCCAACCTCTAACTCTAACTCTAACTCTTCATCTTGAGGTGAATCCCTCTTAGCTGGTTGTACGGTACATCCTCTCCTTTCCTCCTTGCAATCGTTGGCGAAGGCCTCCTGGCCTGCAGTGGCTAAAAGGAAGAGCGCGTCCTCGCCTTGAGATGCTCCACCGGGAAATACTAGGGTCATCTTACTAATTAAACAATCAAATACGGGCGGCAGCGAGCGGCTATCAGGCGCGCCCTCTATCTCTCTCTATCTTTCTCTTTCACTCTCACTCTCACTCTCTCTCTCTCTCGCGCTCTCTCTCTCTCTCTCTCTCTCTCTCTCTCTGTCTAATTCTCATCAGCTCCCGCGCATCTCTATTTCTCAACTACATGCTCTCTTACTTTTCCGAATCTTGCGAGACTTGAAACTACCGGACAAGAGTGTAATCGATCAATAACTTCTACTTGTAAACTTCGATTGGATCTTCCGCTTATAGCCTCCAACCCGCATTTTGCTCTAATCGTAAACTATGTACAACTTCGATACTTTAATTTGTTTTCCAATCTTTGACTTTCAGACAGTTAGGAGGCTAAAATTGTCTTAACCTTGGGATTACATAGCGCGGTTTTCAAAGAAATTTTTAAACGGAGGAAAAAAGAATTGAGAAGTTGAGAAAAGTTTTAAAGAGATCCCTATTCTTATGGTTATTTTCGAATGGCTTTGTCGATAACAGTGTTCAAACGTTTGTTCAATTTATCAATTTGATCTGCCGAGTTCTACGATTAACATCATACTTGTTGCATAAACAATTTAAATAATTTATTAAATTGAAAGGCCTTTGGAAGCTTTTCGTTAAAAATGTCGATTCTATATAAGCCTATATTAAATGACATATTGCAATAATATTTCATAAATTTCAATTCAATGCATAAGTAAAATAGAAAATATAATGAAGCAAAGAAAAACTTTTTGAATACTTTATACCTGTTTAATAAGTACAAATAAAAAAATGAATATGCAACAATATAAAATGAATACGAATACTATTTGAAATGTACACGAGCTTAATACAAATATTTTTTGCAATTAGTTTTATGGAATAAAATATACATCCGCTTATAAAAACATTGTTTATATATCACATTGAAATAATGTATAATAATAATTGTAATTCAAGATTGTTAAAAAAAAATTATTGTTTTTTTTCTACGTGCATACTATCGACAATGTTTATAATAAAACTATTAGAAAGAAATCTAATTTTAGATTCAATCACAAGGCAAATTTTATTTTACGCTCTTTCCTATTTCTTTTAATTAATTTTTTTTGTCAATCTGGAGCCGGAGAAAAAAATTAATATTTAATATACCAAAGTACGTATTATACTCAGATTAACAAATAATGTATTGTCATTTATAAATATTACTAAAATGAAGAGTTTCTTTTTAAAGAAGTACACGTAATGCAATTTTAAATGAATTTTACCATTACATCTAATGATTCTAACTATTTAATATATTTACATGAATTAAGAAAATTATTAAATGTAATATTTAAAATAAACCTATTTATTCATTTTACATTTTTAAATATAAAGATGCATATAAATATGTATAGAATTTTCTGTGCATAAAAGCTTT
Organism: Ceratosolen solmsi marchali; assembly: GCF_000503995.2. Classification (NCBI taxonomy): domain Eukaryota; kingdom Metazoa; phylum Arthropoda; class Insecta; order Hymenoptera; family Agaonidae; genus Ceratosolen; species Ceratosolen solmsi. The sequence goes on from NW_011948415.1 coordinate 8,578,846, forward strand.
TAAAATGCACAAAGCTCTAAAAGTGAAATAATAAATTACATCAAACGATTCGGTAGTTATCGAATGTTATAGGTGACTTGAAGAATACACGAAATAAATAAACAAAGCTAATTACGGTTTTTCAACTTTTTATTATTATATAAAATTTATAATATAGAAATTAAGTAGAATTTGATTATTTATTTTATACAAAAAAGTGATTCGATCTATTGAAAATTCAAATGTACTACTTATATATCTAAAAATATTATGTTGTTGATTGTTGTTGTAATTTATTAAAAGTACCTTTTAATATTGTTAATACAAGAAGCTCTTCTAATAGATAACAAGAAATAAATTTTAGCTTCAGTTTTTAATGTAATTTATGTAATTCTAAAAGAATTATAAATCAATAATTATCTTAACCATACGATTTAACTAGAACAAATATTTATGTAAAAATTATAAAATAATGAATGTTAATGTTATTAATATGATTGAAGTGAATCGAACTTTATATCGTTAAGTAATATTTTCATTGTTAATAACTCAATGTAGTATAAATAGTATATATATATGACGATATATTAATTTACGAATTTAAGAAAATTAACAATTTCATTGTAATTTGATAAAAAGAAGTACATATGTAACAAGTATTTGAATACCATCGTTGAACTGAACCAAAAATTACTTGGAATACTTGTTTTTAAAATTACATAGTTTTCTTTCGTATTCCAACTGCAATTCATTATGAATGAAAGTATATGGAAATATGAACAGCTACACAAAAGATAAAATTTTCCAATAGTGAAAAAAGAATGTCATGTTCATGGAATGTAAGATGGAAATTCACTTTATATACCATACACGGAAATATTATTATCGTATGTATGATCTTTGAATAGAATATTTATATTTTAATAACGTGCATTTAAAAATTAAATAAAATCATTGTCAAAGCTTTCGATCTACAAAGATTTTCTAAATAAAATGGTTTTCGAAAACTATTTAATGTAACATTAAACTTCTTTTTCCAATTATTTTGTCTTCGTAAAATTCAGCGGTACATATAATTCAGAATTTAATTTTAACTTTCAACTATATTATATTGTTAATAAATCATATACAGAAAAAATAACTAAAATTACAAAATTCAATTTTACTGATCTCACACTGTCTTAAATAAACTTATATGAATTCAAACAAACTGATATTAATAATTTTTGCGCATCATTAATATGTGATTCAAATGACAATGTCAACATCATTGCCCTTAATCAATAAAAAGAGACACGTCATACCTTAATCCTGCATACCTACGGATAAATAATATTCATTTCTTAATTATCATTTATACAAGCGTTTGAGCAAATGCAAAGCACGTGAAATCACCACATGAGTAAAACGGACACAATTCAAAAGTTTCCGTGAGATATAGAAAAATGTAAGGCCATACCCAGATTTAGGCGCTTACAGGTATTGAAGTACGTGCTCGCGTGATTCGTATTGCTCCTGGGAGCGGTGACAATTCCAAGCCTAAGATATATCTTACGCTCGACGAAAAGTTAGCGAGGAAGGCTTTAGCAAGCCTGCGCAGCCCAGGAGATAGAAAGAGAGCAAAGCCTCGCTCGCAAGCTCGAATTATAATACAAGACTCCATAACTATACTCCTAATCACACTTTATTCGAACAGGTTCCCTCGTAACGAGGCTTCGCCCACCCTCGCCGCGCCCTCCAAAGGCAAGCAAACTCGCGACTCCGACATCCTACTGAATTTCCTCAAAGGAGACTCGTAAAACGTAACCACCCCATCGAGAGACGAGTGCGCGGTCCTTCGATAAGCTGCGCTCGCTTTTCACTCTGACTTTTCAACCCGAGTAATTCCCAGCCGTTTCTAATCACGATTTTAATGTCGGGAAACTTCCTTGATTTCCCTGTTCACGTGTCAACGCAGGATACGCGTAAGCACTGCCTCGCTCAACGTTAAGTGCCTTTAGTCGTCAGGATATAATGCAAGTTAAGGGCGCGAGCACCTCTGCAGTCTCCCAATAATAGGCGATTCCTGTAAATGAGCATCTCCCTGAAAATGGAAAAAATAATCGGCACGCGCGTGCCTCGTGGCGCATTGAATGGGATGTCGATTAAGACGGGAGGAGATACGCAGGCAATAAGAGGAATTGAATAATGTTGTAATATTGAATTCCGCAGCTCGTATGCTCCGATGGAAAAGACGCCACAACTGGATAACATATTCGTCTTATAGAGCTCTATTGGAATCCTTGACATAACTTGTCGCTCGGCATCAAGAATTCGAATCGCGGTCGAAGAAACTCATCCGAGAGTAAACGTATACATTTCTCCCCTCGTGCCACAACTTTATTCACGTGAATTCCGAAATACTCAACGGGCGCCCATCCCTCGCGACTACTAGACACGTAAACGAGAATCGCTGTGGACGAGGAGGGAGGATGTTTGCGATGTACTTTCCTTATAGACGAGTGCCAATAAACAGCCTCGGGAAACTGATAAAACTAATGAGATGTGGGACGTTTCTCAATTCGCAAGCGTTAATTGGATTTTCGACCACAGTTTCAGTTAGTAGCGTAACATTGCAGCTCGATGCTATCGATCGATTTTTGTGGATCTCGAAGCCCGGGCTGCCCGTTGGAATTTCAAATACAAATGTTTCGTCAAGCCCAAACTCATAAAACGGCAATTAGAAGCAAAATATTTGTCGTTAGGTTAAATTAAATTGAGCGCCATTTTGTCATTATATTCCAGTCACTCGCGGCGTCCGAATTTACTTTATATACAATTATCATATTATATATTGTAATATTCGTATGATATACAAGAGTCGACGGATAAGAATAGATAGAAGGATTTTTAAAACAAAGTCACGTTATCATTGGCAATTATGCTATTATCGTGCTTTGAGACGGCCGACCTTACGTAATCGACCGCCGGAAATTGTTTATAATTCGTGATCGACGACTTACGCACTCCAGCCGTCAACCTAGCCGATGTTTGCCATTGTAATTGCTTAGCAACGATATACACATATGGCAAAGTCGATCAACATTAATTGTCGAGGTCATCGCTCTGGGCTTGCGATGAAAAGCCGTGTGGCTACTCCGACATATATAATACGAGATACAATCAAATTTTCACATAAAAATTTTTAATTCTTCGCCCCGTGCTCAGTGAGCCACACGTCATTGATTTCGCCTACATTTACACAGAGAGCGTTTCTTTGGTTATGCGCATTGCGCGAGTTTCATTGTAAAAAACGAGCATTTCTTATCTTTTCTCCCGATGCCTAAGAATTGCCTTTAATCGCTGTGGTCGTAAGGATAGGCCGAATAAAATAAAAGGAAAAAACGCATGATATCGCGAGAATTATGTTTCATTGTTTGTAGAGAATTGTTTATATTCATTTTTATTATTATTATATTCATATAATTCATATAATTCATATAATTATTCATTGTTTATAAACTTTGTTACATGTTTACTTAATATTACACAAGAATAGACGAGAGACGGCTGAGTAGATTTTATTCCTTACAAAGCCATGAACACCAGTCAAATTAAATACTTATAAAGCTTTGAACAATATAATAATTATTCTCTATAATAAAATAAAATTCGATGTACGGGATGGACTAATTGAGCTACTACGGAGGGAGTGAAAATGCATAACTATAGCCGAGAAAAATCATAAACGCAGCTATTAATTGACATATGCCAATCCTTTGTATTTTTTTTTCTCGATTTGATTGAAAGGTGTGTTTGCAGGAAACACGTGATGGTAATTTAATGATTCTTTTGATAAATACACACATGAAAAATAGTTGTCTAAAAATAGCATTAACAGGCAATAAATAAATAAGTAAATATCGCTTTGTATATTGGAGGAAAAAAAAGCCAATGCCTAAGAGTTTCCACCACGAGTAAATCCTGGGAAAGTGCGGTTATTACGTAGGAGGTGAATAGTGACTGATATATAAATTACTCTGCCGAAACAGCTTGTAAATGCCAATATCCGCGGATTTAAGAGTTTGATAACCGAATTAATGTAGAAAATAGATTAGTTTAATAGAGTTTGGGCATTCTTGTGAATGGCCGATCAGCTCGGCTGCGGGTGAAAGTAGCGAGTCAGTCCACAGAATATCGAGGCACACACACACACACACACACACACACACACACACACACATACACACACACACGTAAGCAAGACAATCATAATATCCCGATTGTGCCAACGTCCTTTCGCTTTTAATAGCTAAACGCTGGCGCGTCTGTGCATCGTTCGCCCCGTCGAAGCCCTTTTACCGCCTCGGCGTGAACTCGGTTATCGGTACTTTAAGCTTTCACTTTATTGTTCGATCAAGTCCCAGCCGTCACCTCCCTGTGATACCGAGGGGCTGATGAAAGGGTGGGACACAGGTTATTAGAAAGTTATTAGAAGGTTATTTGATGTCAGAAGCTTGAGTTACGCCTTTCGAAAAAGTCAATAAACCGGATCAATTTTCCATGGGATATTAAATTATTATGAAGCGCCTTTAGGAAGGTAACGACAACGAAGCTTTTTAATTGAATTTACGCGACGACTATTACATGAGTATCGCTAATATTTTTTTTTCGATTTATTTGTTTCACTTGGCACATATTTGCGAGCGTTGATCGATGGCGGCTTTGTGGGTATAAAGGGACACGGGCCATATTAAGAGAAATTCTCTCCTCCTCCTTAATAATAAAGTTGTTGTTTGTAGTGCCAAGTCAAAGTATTTAAATGGGGTCGATGGGAATAGTCGTTGCGGTCCAAGCTTGTCCGCGTAAAAAATGATGCCTCTCATGGTCGGAAGTGGCGATTATTAAATTTCGGACCATTTTCAGTACTTAGAGGATAGCCCAGAGGATAGCTCGAGCCCTTATAAATGTCATCGTACCCATTATACCGATGCTTAAATTTCAACAACGACAACAAGAAAAAGCACAAAGAAAGAAGAAAGGACATTGTAGCTACGGGCGCAATATACATTCTTGCCCGTGGACATACATAACTCCTCGGCTAAGCGCGCTAACGTAAATAAAAATTAATATAAAAATCCGATCCATTTTTCAAAAACAATAAAATACGCTGAGTGCCTTATATTTCGGAAACAGTGTCCGGTGCATTGTACTAGAGCCGTAGAGATAAAGCAGCCGCCGAGCTGTAAAAAGAAAGCGAGGAGCGCCGAGGGAGTTTATATTAATTAAAACGGTTAGTTGTGGGATCGATTATTAGTTATCTGAGCGGTTGTTAAGGATCGAGCGGCCGGTGGCCGGTAAGGCAACTCGTTTCGTTTGTACTCGCGCGTTATCCTACACATCCTGCTTTTTCCTGTTTTCATCTACCTCGAGCGCTTGCCACCACTCGGGCCTCCGCCACTGTACGCATACATCACTCGGCCGCGCTGAGATAAGAGTCGAATGGATCGTTATGCCGGGCGACCTATGATTAATAATTACTCGAGTGCTCGAGTCTTTATCAGATGCCAGACGACGCTAGAGTTACCCCGATAACGAGTAATCAAAGCCGTTGTCTGGGCCTGCGGGGCGCTTGCGCCAATTCGACCTGATGTGCGGCGGCAGTCTACAGTGCGGCCACGGTCCCTGAAAAATGTCTATCGTTCAAATTAATTTCGGTCGTTAGGTACAAGTGGTAAGCGTACACGAATGGGTTTTACATATCGATCCGTCACCGAGGCTCGCTCGGGCGTAAAAGAAACGAAAAGAAAAAAAATAACATTATTTACGCGGACGATCGGACGATGGCCGTTTCCTACTCCAACCCCCTCTGGATATCCAGCCACACTACTGGCCACCCCTTCGCACCCTTGTAAATGCAAATTTCTTTAATAACCAACCTGGTATATATTTCAGATTAATACTATGTTTCGCACCCAAACAACCTATGCAATAGTGTGGCATTCGTTTCATTCTTCTCCAACACCTGGCACGCACGTCTCAGCGTTACAAAAATAATCCAATAGTTTATTCTCAATGGACTCCGGCACGATTAAAACATTTATAATATTATCTGTTACTTTGGTATTTACAAATAGTGGAGTAATCCAATGGCATGGACGATCGATGGATTGTCGATAATCGACGCATAATCCTGCATTTGCATTCGAGGAGATGGCGAGATACGCAAACGTATAAGGGCAAATAATATTCATTAAATGCCGGATATTATTAAATGATTAGAACCATCAATAATTAGCTCGTGTATGCAACACGTGATTAACGATATGCAAATAATTACCGATTGGGCCTCGACAATTTCATTTGATGAATGAATTTCTAATAGATGGAAATTTTGGAGAAAAGATTCTTTAAGATTTCAAGTTTTGTGGTAAGGAAAGGAATTCGACCCTCTTAATTCATCTGCATAAATCGCTTGTGTACCTTTCCCAATAAGAGTATGACAAATTATTATTGAGATCACTTGATAAAAATATATATCAAGTGAAAAAATTAATTGTCCTTTGAACGTGTAGAAATAATTCAAAATCTACGACATAACTTTTCGAGTGTATTACATCTCAAATAAGTATTTGTTGTTAAGTTTTATATTAAAATGAAGATTTCTTCGTCGAGCAATTGATAAGATCAGTTCAATTACTATCGATATAAATATACGATTTTATCTTTTATTCGTTAAATTAGGCTCCAGTTGAATTGTCATTATTTACTGACAAATATTAAGTATCGGCATATAATAATTATTATTATATGTTAAGAAAGACGTTTTAACGATAACTACAACTGAACCTTAAAATATAGCAATGTTCCGCAAGAAAAAATTATATGTTTTCTAAAATTCATTGCCAATGCTTTCTTAAATTAAACCCGAGTTTAATCAAATGGGAAAATAAGGGCACAGGAAAAATATTGAATATTGCTAGTTATTTGATATATTCAAGCAAATAGTCGATGATAAAAAATAACATTCAATATTGATTAGGAATCAAAATAAATTATAAAATACCAATCGATACCATAGTTTAACTTCAATTAATCGTTCAATTTAATTATTCTCTGATAATATAAAAAATGTTGTTTAAGCATTGTGTACAATTATTTTCTAAAATTTTCTACACACTCATTGCATCAATGCAATTTTGTTTTACATTATTTCTGATTATAATAGTGTCTACTCATGATTTTGCTTGAAAAAGTTGTTTTTTTCCCCTAACATTTTGCATTGTTTTACATTCATTCTTTTTTGTAGGTAAGATGAGTATATTTTTTATTTCTATTGTCCTTAGCGGACAGTTTTATAACTTTTGTGCGTTTAATTTTTTTTTCTACTTTTTTTTCTTTTTTTTTTCTTTTTTTTCTATCTTTTTACCACAATGCACTCGAAATATTTCATTTTTATCTGTGTTATAAATTTCACATTAAATTTAAAATATGATAAATATTAAAATTAAATAATTAAAAGTAATTTTCATTATAATATTCATAACTTATATAGTTTTGTCATAAATATAATGGATATAAATTTTAATGCTCGGCTAGATTTTAATAATATATGACTCTAATAATTTACGTATTTTAGGTCGAAAGGACAATTTGAATAGAAAACGAAAAGATTAACAAAATAGATGCAAGTACAAGGCTTCAATGGACAAAGATGTGAAATCTCTAGATAATAATAATTAAAGCAGATGTGTGTGTGTGTGTGTGTGTTTGCGCGCGCGCATGCGTAAACATTTAAGGTCCTCGTCTAATTATAAAACAGCGTGGAGCAGTGGAGCATTAAAATAAAAAATGATTTGACGAGCCATGAAAATGGCAAACATCGATAAGAATATTAAAGCCTGATAGAAAAGGGAGAGACGTGGATAGATAGAGGGAGATAGAGGGAGAAACATAGAGAGAGAGAGAGAGAGAGAGAGAGAGAGAGAGAGTGAGTGAGTGAGTGAGTGAGTGAGAGAGTGCAAGGGTGGGAGAGAAAGAGACGAGAAATCAGAGAAGTGCCTTAAATTATTGACTCGCATTAAATTAAAAAGCGTGGGCCGTGCGCAACGAGGTCCTTCCTTTGTCTCCTGTTCCGCTTCTCCTCTGTCCTTCGTAATAGTACGCGAGTGTATGAGCTCTCCCTATCAATTTCCATCTCCCCCTCTTGCCCTCTCCCGAAACAATATCTCGCAAACGTTAGGAATGAGGCATGAAACGAATAGTCACTAGCGCCCATCCTCCCTCCCTCCACCATAGCCCATTCCAACATTCGCCAGCTCGTATTATAAAATATTGAAGCGCTTCGTCGATCGAGTAAACGAAAGCGAAAGAAACCAATGAAGCACAAGCGGAAACAAAAGCAAAGGCAGACGTAAAAGCCATGTCAAGAAGAGGATGAAGATGAAGAAGAAGAAGAAAGTTTACTTGCCCGACTGTATTCATGAACGATGGCTCCTCTTTGGCCTATCGGGCGCCGCCTTCTCAATAATGCAGTCCTCGATTTTCGAGTTTTCGAGAGCAATTTTGAAGGCCATACTTTGCACTCTATCGCATCCAAGTATCAAGAAATTATAGCCCCACCCAACAGTTGCCGAGCTCATCACGTGAAAATCCAATTGCTATCAATTGATAATTCATAGGCGGATGTCGAAGGGAAAGTGCGGATCGAGACACGCGCTCATTATCCACGGGACAATGGGAGTCCTCCACCCTCCCTACGGCCGTGCCAACTAATAAACGAGTAATTTTTTCCATTGGGCGGATAAAGAGCCCCGCGCCAGGTGAAAGAAAGTGCGCGGTCAAAGTAAGGGAAAAAAGATGGAAAATCGGGAGTGCCCGGATAGCCCGGGAATTCCGGCCGCTCTCTTTCAGAAGGGGGCTGCGGTCTTTTTAAAGGCCCGCTCCGGTAAAAAACATTGGCACGAGAAGCTTCGACCGGCAAGTGAGAAGGAGGCGGAGGCCACGCGGGAGTCGGTCCGCGGTTGATTTCGATTGAATAATTTATGTTTCATTACGAGCCGGAGCTTATAGGCGCCTTGCGCACAGCGTTGCGCGGCCACATTCAGAAAAGGCCTTTGCACACACAAGCACCGAGAATTCGAGGCTGCAACGCCTTTCACATATTTCCTATAGGCTTTCAGGTTGCTTCTGAAAAGAATTTTGTATCGAGGGTATTGAGGCCGCCTGGTCGATACACGGCCGCTTCGAGCCCTCCATTTTTTTTTCCTTTCTTATTTTTTTTTTTTTTTTTTTTTTTTTTTTTTTTTTTTTTCACAATCGTGTTTCTTTTCAGCTTTGGCCTCT
>NW_011948415.1:8588159-8597362 GCF_000503995.2 Ceratosolen solmsi marchali
TTTTTTTTTTTTTTTTTTTTTTTTTTTTTTTTTTTTTTTTTTTTTTTTTTTTTTTTTTTACAGTAATTCGTTCGCTTTTGCACCCGTGGCTTTTGATTTCCCGAGGCCGATGAAAGGGAACTCGAGCTAAAGACTCGTTATTGTTTGCCCCGATCGCCCCGACCTCCTTGCTTATTCAGTAAGGTGTGCGAGTTGAAAAATAGATGACTGACTTTAAATGGAGGAGAAGGAGGAAGAGGAAGACAGGGCACGAGTCGATCCTCCGACTCTCAATGGAAACACTGCGTCGCTAATGTTTAGACGCTTGTGTTTTTGACCCGAGCTCTCGAGGACGAGCTTACATCTGCCGACGGGAGTTTGCATGTGTGCGGTAAGCATTAGTCGGTTAGTCCCGGGTGGGCCGAGGGCGAAACCAAGTTGACTCGAGCTGCGCGATCCCACCACGGTCCGGAAGCTCAACTGCCTTATTAAATGCCTACCCATAAAAGAGGCCGTTGGCCATATTTACACGAAGCCGCTTTGAGCGCGCGCCTGGCTTTTTATAAACCAATTGTGGCTTCGGATTGTTGTTCTTATCGCGTACTGCCCAACCGTAATTCGCAATGCCAGTTGTATTGACTTTTTTCTCTACTAGCCTCGGAATTACGGCCCAAGTCGTCCCAGTGGCTCTTTCACATCACCGTCAATTGCCCTTAAGCCTATCTTCATAAAGCGCACAAATTTTTCCGATAAGTTACTTTTGCCCATTGAGCTGATGATGCCTGGCAATTTTTACTTCCGAGTCGCCTTAACACGCATAAGCATTCCTTTTTATACTCGCGTGCTCACTTTTATTTCCTAAATAACGTTACTCCAATATTCCAGATAATTGACGTATCAGGCAGGCTACATAAGGCAAGAAAAAGCTGATTGAATAGGAAAGAAATTGAGCTTCATCACAAAACTGCGGGCAAATCTATAAAAAAAAAAAAAAAAAACAGTTTATTCGAACCAACTAACTGTATTCAAGATTTTTTTCAAATTTCCAGCACTCCTATAATTCATTATATAATTTAATTTTATCTATACATAAAAGGTATTTCCCTTAAAAAATCTTAGCCACGTTTGATTCGATGTTAATTTTCCTTATTGTTTTGAATGGAAAAGTAATTTTTATAATTTACCGCGTCAATTTGTCGGGTCTTAATTTACTTTAATTCAAATTATAAAGTAAAATATCCGAAAGTATTATGTTATTATCACGTTAAAGGCATATACGTATTGCAGTATATGTAATTTGTTCAATAATAAAATAATTTATACTAATTTACGATTGTAATTTATCATCAATTAATACATTTTACGTGATCAATAATAATATACTAAATATATATAAGAATTCAAAATTATACGACAGATGCACAGCATTGTATTAATAAGAATTCAATAAGAATAAATGAGAATTATTATAGATTAGTCTCTCAAAAATACACAAAATTTCAAAATAAATGAAGGCCATCGATGATTCAAAGTCAAAAACTTTGTAAAGCTACTTTATTTATATAATATTGAGAAAAAATAAGGGAAAAAATGTAAGAAAATAGTTATTGGAATATGAAAAGTGGATGAAGGAAAATATCGAAGCCGTTGCTCTACAACACCATAATACTATAAAAGCACAAATACTTGGCCATAAATGAAATTCTAAACAATCTTAATTTCAATTTAATATACCGAGCACATTTGTAATATTTGTTTTTAATTAGAGTATTCTAAGCTGCGCTCCTAATTGTACAAAGCAATTAATAATATGAATGACGGTCTTGCGAGTTGGGAACTTTATGGAGCCTATTAGAATACCAGAGAATTCGAGAATTTTGTAAATTGACCTAAATTGTCATTTATTATTTCGTGATACAAACAAATGAAACTTCCACGTGAGTTGGAAAGTTGCATAAAGTGCGAGTGAAATTGATTTTTAACGGGCGAATTATGAAAAATTGATTGAAGAAACGTTGATCGAACCCCTATTGTCGAATTGTCGAAGATATGCTTAAGACTTCCCTTGTTGCGTGCGCAATTCTATCGCAAAAAAATCAGAGCGGCGAGCGAAGCACCGTAAGGAGGCCTCGGCAATAACATTGACCAGGATCTCGTGGACGAGAAGGTATGTCGTCCGCGACGCCGGATATCGGATGGGCGATCCTCCCCGAGCGAAGGATTTCGTCCGATCGCGCAACGACAATCGAATTTACAGCGACAAAATGTTAAAGTCCATCTCGGCGTCGCACTCAAGAGGGATGAAAAAGCGCGGAAGGTAACTTGGGACGCGCGGGTGTATAGATTTTTATGCAAATTTGCAAGATATCCGATCTCGGCGGACGATAGTGCACGGAACATGCACATTGCGGCAATACGTGCCTGCCTACCTGGAAAACGACCCTTCGATCCCGGCCTTTCGCCCCCCTCCCAATCCCGCTCCATCCAAACACCGCAACCACCCACCGTCCACCCCACCAACCTCGCGCCACCTAACTGACTCTCTGTGGCCAGGCCGCGTACGATCGGGGCCGATATCGCCCCGAAGGTTCGTTTTCATTGGCCGAGCTCGCCAAGCTACTTCTTTTTCCCGCTGTGTAACGAGAGAGAAAGAGAGCGGGACTCGCAGCGGGCCGAGGGAGGAAGACTAATGAGAACGTGATGAATCGCGATTATAGGCGCGAGTTTGCGGCTAAACTTATATATGCCGAGGCTATTTTAATTAAATATATGTGCTTTTTAAATCACTCGATGGGGCGCGTCCGTGTGCGCCCTTACGGTCGTACATTGTCGCGAACTAAACGATAATCCACGCCCGGGCGATCACGCCAAACCTCCATAAACGCGGCCAATGTATTTACGCCTCTGATATATATTCCGCTCGGGGGTTGGCATTTTTATACTTTCCGGCTGGCATTAGCACGACAGACCTTAGGCCCGGCAATTTATTGGAAAAGCTCTTTATCCGGTATTTCGCGCCTTTATTCGACTCCATGTCCTTTCTCGCGAAATAATATCCCAAATCTCTGTACGGCTCCTCTCTGTCCCCACTCCATCCCTCAGTACTCACATCGCGAACCATAGCCAATACCCCTCCTACAGACGAAATGCTAAATCGCGGTCTTTTCTCACTTTCGTGCGTCACCCCTACGCGCCATAGAAAACTACTCGCCGAACGAAAAGACTACGTAGTGCCACGCTGTCGGGCTTGGCTCATCGATGTTTTCATTCCCGGGCCGCAGGGAGGCCACGGTGACAAGTAAACGACTCTCTCACGGAGCCTCCTAAGTGGAAAATTGCCGGGAGTCTGGTCGCGTGCTTCGGCGACAGCGACGTCGGTCTGCCACCCCTTTCCCATCGCGAAGCTCCGTTGCTTTTCCAGTCGATAATAAGTCCGGCTAGGGAGCCGAGGGTGCCACCGACGTCTTACCGGCCCGACTGCCGTACCGACCGAAGTCACTTTGCTTATTCCGGGCATTCGCCTCGAGCCCGAGGCTGCACTACCCAAGCGCCTCCCCCCGATGCACTTTCGCATCTGGATTTGGGTCCGATTAGGATCATCGGGCAAGTGTACGGTAAGTGGCTGCGTGCACTCCTTTTCCTCAAATACTGAAAATCATTCCCTGACTTTTTCCCTTTTTAAGCAGCAGAAGCATATGCTGGGGCGGCCCTTGGTGCTCAACATCATATGGCTCATAGGAAAAAAGCTCGCACAAGCAAGACTAATATTTGAACTTTACATATTATTCAGCAAGTTGTGCTATGCAACAATTACGCAAAAATATATAGCCTTTGTATACTTAGCATACCGGTATCATAACCATTCATTCTCTTATTAAATACATTTTATATATATTGTATGGAGTCCATAATTACGATTCTGCTTGGTAAAGTTTTAATCGATTGAAACAAAAAGCAACTATTATTCGAACCTCGTGAATGAAATATCTGCTCTGTTTCTCTCTCTCTCTCTCTCTCTCTCTCTCTCTCTATCTCTTTATATATTTATATATAGATAAGGAGAGAGACTGAGAGGATATTTCATATATATATATATATATATATATATATGCGATTAAATACGCGATTATTTACTAAATGTAGTGAAATTTTAGCTCTCAATCTCTTATTCGTATATTTCACGGATATTTCACGCTTATTTAGATTTTGTTGAATATTTCATTGTATTTTCCCGTAATTTAAGTCTAGACGTAGTTCCTTACATATATATAAAAGCCTGTGTATACGTACGTCTATACATACAACGTGTATGTGAGGAATGGTAATTTGTACCAGCACAATAATAAACTCTTACAATAATTTATATATATATATATTTTTTCTCTTTTTTTTTAATCTATGAAGCAAATGATATATTCGAATTTCAAATAGAGATTTCATAAATCTATTAAATAAACAAAGGATAAAATTATTAATAAGGCATAATAATATTTTAATGAATTTTCCAAAAATTCAATTGCATAATATGGATTTGTATTTATTTATAAAATAAACTAATTTTAAAGGATAAATGATTAAACTTATCAAAAGTGCGCTACAAAGTAGACGAACCTGAAATATAACTAAAATGTTTTCATATATTTTCATTTTAAAAAATTTCCATTTAAATATACTTGCTTTAAACTTTTAGTTATACGTTTTATTAAGAAAGTTCGTTTATTCTCTTATACACACATTATTAGAATTTTACAACATTTTTGTACTTTAAAGGATATAATACAAATGTTTAGAAACAGAACTAAATCTTAAAACGAACGGAAAATTAAATGTACAATCCGAATACAATTGTATTAATATAATAATATAAATTAATCTAAATATCTGTTTTATGGGAGAAAACGCAAAGTCGCATGTAAATGAAATTTCATCTTATTTTCACGTTGATGCTTCTTTTCATAGAATTCTAATGGCTATGACCAAAATTTATTTAACGACGTTACCCTAAATTTAATCTTTTTGCTTCGACAATTACAAACGTACTGTATGCACCGCATGAGAGTTTTATTACGGACAACGGAATTACTATAATAATAAGGATAACGCTGATGTTAATTTATTCCATATGGACAAAAAGGTGACGTCAATCAGAATCAGTGGCTTTTCAATACGAAGTGCGAGGCAACGTAAAAGAAATAAAAAATTTCGGCACATGGATAGTTACATCGAATGGAGCATTATAAATGCGCAAAAAAAGAAACAATGCGGAGTCAGGACGATGTGTAAACACCCAAAGGACTGAATTAATCCAGAACTTTGGGGCTCTCGCACATTAGAGTCCAGCGTCGATGCCGAAGAGCCGCTTCGCTCGCCCAACGAAATAGATTGATCGTGCGCCCGGCAATCATTTGTCCTCGTCCCAGCCAACGCTCCCATCTGTCCATTAGCGTTTTCTATTCACCTAAGACACGAGGCCGGGCAATACGTTCGCAAGGCCATCCGATTCCAATATCAGATCGAGTCGCGCTCGTTTGTCATCGTAGCTGGCCACTGCCTCCTTCCTCCATTGCCCATGCATTCCGAGCATCTACAAGCGCGAAAAAGCCATTAATAATTAGCCAACGCGCAAAAACCCTTCCGCTTTGAACGATATTTTTCTTCCTCTCATACGATCGATCACTCGTTCGAAGGAGAAAGATGCGTGTTGCGAGAGAATCGCGGTCCTCTCGATAATAACCGACTGCTCAATCGGAAATGGAAAGGCCGCTCGTCCGCTCGATATAACCCAGAACCGATCGCAATTATATGTATTTAGAGTAAAGTGCGTACCAATTCGACGCTTCGGCGACCTTGCGAGTACTCTACACTTTTAATTGCGAATCTGTGTACGATTGAGGGGACTGATGTTTTTTTTTTTACTTTTTTTCAACGCACTCGATTCTTGTGCGCCCTAGTTTCTCAAAGACCTTATATATGTCATAATAAAGCAAAATTAAACATCATTTTAGAGAATAACCGTGTCGCGCGCTTTGTTAAAGTGAAATTTCTCCAAAATGATAAAGTGACCATGTATCAACGGGAATTTTGTATTATATACGCTGCGACAATATTGATAATGCGAAGGAAAAATGAGACAAAAATTTTCATAGTTCCTTGATCGTTCGATAATGTTGATGGAATTAATTAGATGAATAACTTTGGTTGTCGTTGATTTTTCGTAGTTATAAGAGTGTGAAGCCTATAAAAACTATTGAGGTCGCGCAAATCTTTTGGAAATATGCGTGGGTAGAGTATATATGCCGTTAAACGCTTGTGACAATCGTTGAAGATTCGTTGATGATGAAAAAGTGCTTGAGTTCAATGAACTTGTATTTTCAGGATGCGGAAACTTCATGGACTCGATGAAACATTAAATTAAAATTTCCAATATGGTAAGAAAAAATGTATTACGCAATGACAAAAATCAAGATCCTTATGACTTTCTTGATAATGCTGGGGATTGTAAAAATAGTTGAGTTGAATTTAACCGGCGGAAAGAAAACTTGTCATTCAAAAGAATTGTGGGTCTGAATATGAAAAGCAAATTGGTTAACCAGTTAAAACATTTTGAACATTAATATTATGTTCGTAATATTATTTACTTAGACGAACCGAGTTATAAGTATATTTTTAAAAAATACTGAAGACGTCGAATTTGCAACCGACTGCAAATAAACAGTCAAGAGTGAGACGGTAAATAAGATTGGAGTCTCTTGCTCGACGGTGCATTAACATCAAGGATTCTTTGATAATCTTTCGAGTTGTAGGACAACGCGGCTTGTGCCCGATTTCAAACGACGTATTTCATAATTCTTTTTCATGTCATAATCGTGATATATATAAAAATAAGAAGTTATTAAGAAAATCCCATTGTTAAAATTAACAGCTGAGTTTTATGGAGAAAAGGGTAATTGTCCGATTGAAAGGCAGATTTAAAGGCAGGTCGGGGTATTGGGTGGGTGGTTGGGCGGGTGGGTTGGTGGAGATGGGATAGCAGCACCGCGGTAGTACGATTCTTAGGCCTTTGAAGTGAAGGAAGTATGAAACTTATATTTTCCTTTACTATTCCACGCATTTACTCGCGTCGAGTCAAGTGCCGGTGCACTTTCCTCGAGTCAAGGCAATCATTTAGGAATTCAAAGTCCGCGAGATTTTAATTAAAGTAGTAATTAAAAATCAAGGCTCGCTGGCTCGAATGTTTTTCCTCTGGCTTGGGTAATTTAATTTTTACGATCTTGTAAAAGGGGAAGGTCTTGGAGAGAATTCCGAGCGGCAGCAATGGTGGTGGTGGTGGTGGCGGTGGTGGAGGCGGCAGCGGCAGCGGCAGTGGTGGCGGCGGCGGTGGCCTTAGCGGCGACAACGGCGACGAAGGCCGGGACAAAAATGAAATGCGATTTCACACATAGGATTCGCTCCCTCCCCCGTCTCGCGAGGGTCTGAAAAGATCGGAGGTACGAGAACATAATAGAACTCGTATCGCGCGCTCTCTTGCATTGTGATCGTTATGGCGCGCACATGAGGAACGTCGGAGAAAGATGAGCATCCGCTTTACAGAAGGGCCGTATACCTTAGCGAGCCAGCACACGTTCGCCCCCGGACTCTCGACCGTCCCCATCCCCACCCCATAATGTATGTATAATATTTTTAATTGTGACGTTAAAATGTGTTCTCCCCCGGTTTTTGTCTTGTTACCGTGCTCGGAGTCAGGACTGAAATGCTCGGAGCGAACGCGACGCGCGAGCGGGAGCCCGAACAAGAAGCGAAGAGACAGTGAGAGAGAAAGAGAGAAAAAGAGAGAGAGAGAGAGAGAGAGAGAGAGAAAAGGTGGAGAGGAGAAAACTCGTGTGGACGCACACGTACCGGACGAGCCCTCGTTATTTATTCTCAGGCTAAAGAATCGCCCCCGATTTTCTCGCTTTTTGCTGACCCTTTTTTCTCACTTATTTCTTTTGACGGTAATTTCACGAAAAAATATCTCCTTGCTCGTTCGTACATTCTCTTAATTGGCAAATGCTTTCAAAGTCCGCCTAAAAAATAACAACAATATCGCATTTTACTAGATTTTTCAATTTTTCTTCTCTACCTGGAATAAAAAAATGCCGAGGCTTTTGTCTTACGAATAAAACAGCCGTTATAATTCTTTGCTCGTCTTCTGCCCAATTGTACTCTTGCATCACTTTCCTTTTAAAAAGTCTATTCAACAACTTTGAGCTTCGTTACGTTCATTACTTGTTCGGCTCTATCTCTTGTCGATACTTTCCAAAATCAAATCCGATATCTTCATATTATCGGATACGAGGCTCTCTGCTGCTAAACCGAAGCTATCTACTCAATGTTACTCTTTTGATAAAGCGAATACTCGCTAGCTGTAAGCCAGAAAGATAATAAAGGTGTCGTGCGTTCGTTTTCTTAAAAAGAATTATCGCAGGACAATTTGTAAGTAGAGTTGTAGAATAATTCTGCCATGCTTCGCGAGCGTTGATTTCTATTCACAATTGATAATGCTCTTTTACTAAAACTCGACAAATGCATTGAATAAATGAATTTAAATGAAAATGAAGCTTTGTTCGTAAGATTCGCAGCACTAAATCTACAAACAAAATACAAAGTCCATAGAGCTATGTTAAAAAGACGCTAAGAGCCCCGTCGACACAATGTTTACACATTGACAAATGAATTGCGCAACACTGAGAATATGTTTACGGCTAAAAGACGATCGAAGATAATGCGCGGGGTGAAAGTTTATGAGGAGCTAGGGAATGGAGGGGCGTGGAAAGTCCATATGTTTCGCATGCGCAACCTGCCGTCATAATTCCTCATACAATATAACAATTCGGAAGCCGTCTTGCATTAAATTCCACTGTCTGTCAGCTCGTTTCCTTCGCCGGAGTAAGCAAAAAACTAGGCACATTTATCCTGAAGGCTCGTCTGACTTATTCTTCGGACTGGGCAAGAGGCAGCGACCGCATAATACGCATAACATGTCCCGATATTTTACGAATGCCATGGATGTTGGTTCTTTCTTCCCCTTTGTCGATGGCAGCAGTACAAAAGCTCGCGCATTGCCGCCGCCGCTTTCCTTCACGCGAGAGAGGCGTTCGCGCAAAAAGTCGATCGCTCTTTCAAAAGACGAGCGCGCAAATATGGGAGAGAGAAAGAGAGAGAGAGAGAGAGAGAGAGAGAGAGAG
>NW_011948415.1:8597641-8600703 GCF_000503995.2 Ceratosolen solmsi marchali
CGCCGACCGGCACGCAACCGGCAACAAACAGCTATAGCGAGAAAAGTCCTCAGCTGATCCAACTCGACGATATTTTACGTAAGAAGCCAATGGAAGAGGATGAAGCTAATCAATGTACAAGCATCTAAGCACGTGAGGTGTGGTCGGACAGACCAGCCGTATAATTGACTCGTGCCCGCATAATGGAGTTTTCACATGCCGAAGGTCCTTTGAGGATCCGCGGTGTTTACGCGGTCGCTTTGATGCAAGTGGGGCAGCCAAGGTTCGACCTCTGACTGACCTCGCCGATAAATCACGAGTTTTAATGAAAACGCGACTACGCCACTCTCCTCCTCCTCCAAAATAATCAGGAAATACGGTTTATTCCCATGCACACACCCCGCCAACGTCGTAACTCGTCCTCCCGCCCCATGTTACCGAGCGAAACGCGAAGATGCTAGAAACAGAAGTATCAAGACCACCAACACTGACACGCGCGCTAAAAAGAAACGTAAATTAGACAAGGCGGTCCTGGTGTTAATTGCCTTTTGCATTTTCTCAGATTTTACTTTAACGCCAGTGTTCTGTAGAGATTTCTAAATTGAAAAAACACAAAGCGACGCGCGAAGCGCTGATGCGCATCCTTATTCTTTTTTCCGACGAATTTCACACCCCACCGCGAGAATTTTCAAGATTAAACGCATTTTTTCGCCTTAGCGTTCGGGCTAAGCTCATACTTTCCCCCCGTGAGGTGATTCATTTTACGTGGCTCATTGTATGTCGCGCGCGCCATGCAATCCAAATATCTTCATTGACTTGTCATTATTATTGTTTCGTGCATATTGGACGCGAAGGAGTTTAACCGAAGGAGAATAACCGAATTGGAAAGTTTTATCGCTTTAAGTAACATCGATTAATATTCAACGTCGAGACAATGGACTTGATTACGCAGGCGAAACATGTTAAACTTACACGAAGCTATTTTTCACGAAACTTTCGCGCTTGCGACAATTGCTTTCGTGCGCCAATTCCCACTCACGACGAAAGAAGGATAACTGCTGATATAAAAGATCCAGATGTGGCGAGCAATTGAAAAGAGATGAATCGAAAGTAGGTGGAAGAGGAAGGGCTAACAATCTACATCTACGAGTCACTCGATAGATGGATACCCAACGTGAAGGCAACTTCATTTATAATGGACCGAGAGGATCGCACAGCAAGAGGATTTTCCAAAGTGCCCGCCAGAACAACGGAGAAGACGAATCGACGAGACCTCGCCGCATTCCAAATATATATATATATATATATATATATATATATATATACTAGAATCTTTGGCCATATCTCGATCATTTATAAGCTACTTTCAAATTTAGCGTGAAAAAAATTCTACGTAAATCCAATCAATAATGATAATTAATTCGCGAATTCCCGTCTTCCAACTTTACTGTCTCCATCGCTAACGGCATCGTCTCTCACATCGCAAAGTAGCGTTCGCGATACTTGTTACGGAAGTGACTTTTACAACGGCGATTATCAAGTTTAATAAACAATTGTCAACAGAGAGAAAAGAGCTGTGGCTCTTTCTTCCGTACGAAATAAACATTCAAGATTTATGTGTGGAGAAAGCCTTGTAATTACTTATTATTCATAAATGTACTTAAGCCGCCAAGTTAAATTATGACGATATCTTGAGTCGAAGGTTTAAAAGAGAAAAAATATACATATATACGTCAGTATGTATTAGTTAACTAAGTAAAAAGGCACGGGTCATTAAATAGTAGAGGGGAAAAAATGAAAAGAAAAAATGAAAGAAAAGAAAAGAGAACAAGTGGAAAAAGAACAATAAGCGGGTAAACTTTGGTAGAAGAGGAATTTTACTATTGCAAAACTCCAAGTGCATTATTCAAAATATCGTAAAGCTAATATAACTAACGCAATTAGTATGCTAATATAGAGAGGGCGTTGTTGTATCGATGTTTTTCTTCTCCAGTTAGTTTTTCCCGTTTTTACACGACTCGCGAAAAATCAAAATTCAAAATTCTCGTCTCAAGCGTATTCTAGCATGACTCCCAGCATATCGCGTGCCACTAATGCCGCGCCATGTCTGCTAAAAGTATGAATGCCACGAATTGCAAGTTTTTCACTGCAATATTATTGCCAGCGATAATCAAATGTCTTATTAAAACGGCGTGCGTCGCAATATTTTCGCAAACGAACGGAACGATCATCACGTGCAGGGGGCAAAGACACGAAGCAACCGTTGGCTCTGGGCGCTTGACCTCCTGTCGCCGTCGGCTCCACCACCGCTGACACCATCGCCGCAATCACGACGTAAACAGAGCTTGACCCGACGTTCCTCATTTACCTGAGGAGGTTGGCTAAATGGCTGCTGGGGAGGGGCTCGAGCAATTTCGCGCGAGCGCTTAGGCGGTTAAACGGGGGGATAGAACGGCCAAAAAAGTCTCGAGTACCAATGGGAAGGGCGCCAATGGGCTTGCGGGCGCGATGAATTTTATTGAAATTGAAGAGGAGGATAAGGCGCGCGTACAACGAAGAGGAAAATCAAAGGAGAAAGTCGCGGTGGCGCGCTTCGATAAGCCAAGTTTACGGGCGGTGGGTAAGAAACAAGAGGCACGGCCGCTCTTGCTCTCGCGTAGATACCGCAAGAAGCCCCGAGCCTCGTCGACACAAATGTCCGTTTAAAGTCGTAGGTACTAATTAACAGCAGCGATTCAAGTGGCAGGGACGAGCTTGCGAAGGAAGCTCGGGCCAAGGGCCACTTTGAGAGAAGGAAGTCTTAAGACCGCGCGGTCGTCCCCGAGGGAAAAGCGACTGGGCGCCCGGAGAATTAACGGCGGCTGCCGCGATCTCTCGGCCCTTCGCGCTATCTCCCTAATAATATACCGTTAATTCCCAATGCTCCTATAAGTTACTCCCTTTCAACGCCACAATGACCTACGAGCGCAAACGACGAGGACAAACAACACCAGCCGCCACTCGTTCCTGTGCTTCTGCGGGCGACGCGCCTTATCCTCCAACACCCCCCCCCCCCCCCCCCCCCCCCCCCCCCCCCCCACCCC
>NW_011948415.1:8600916-8605106 GCF_000503995.2 Ceratosolen solmsi marchali
CCCCCCCCCCCCCCATCCCAACCCAACCCAACCCATCCCATACCCATCCCGACACGAACACACACGGGCACACAATCGCCCAACCGCCCATCATCACTACTACTACTACTAATACCACCATCACCACCACCATCAGACATCGCTAAGCCTATAACCAGATGATGTCCCCCTGCCAGCGAATTAGTAACGCTGCATCGAGGCAGAGAAACCGGCTCAATGACGCGCGTCGACTACTCGCCTCGCACAGCCGGCCAAATTTCCTCCCCGACGCGATGGCTCTAGAGGCAGGCTTACGCTCAAAGAGGAGAAAATTGTTTTGCGGTAATAGTAACGAGGGCATACTTTGCGCGGCTAACCCTCTTCGCCTCTCGTCCACTCCCCCGCGCCCGACACTCCACTCTCTATACATTATGGATATGCGCCTGTTCATTAAAACTTCATATCGGAGGAGTACACGCAGTACCCAGAATACATTGTCGTTGTCCAGAATTAAACTAACGAATAAGTATTCAATTGCTCTGCTCTCGGAATAACGGCCTACGATTTTCTTGAAAAATTAATAATCTAGATGGCCTTATACGTCAGCTTTTGATATTTATAAACAAAGCGCCGCTTCGACCGTAACGTATATTAGGCAGAATGGCGCTGAAATTTTTCTTTATTACCTTAATGCCTCTAAAACTGATTTTAAAACTGACGCATAATTCATATCGCTCATAATAAAATAGAAAATTAAAAATAAAAAATTATTTTTTTTCCCACCCATTAATCAACATTACTCTCATTCAAATGCATTTCTATTCGATTTATGTCTATTTCGAGTTGCGCTACTCTCTTTGTTCAACTATTCACGATTGGACGTTCGAAATCTTCGAGACGCGTTGGCAGACGCTTAGCGAACGCTGCCGAAGAAGAAGAATTAATTATTCCCTGTGCTTTTACAACGGCAAAATGCAAAAAGCAACCGTTCGAGAAGATGGTCGGATTTTACGGAGGCACGCCGAGTCTCGGCAATGAATAAGCATTTATGTAAACCGAATAACTTTATACGTCCGCGTGTAAAGTAAAAAGGGGGGGGGGGTGTACTACCCCTAAAGTCTTCGTACCGTTGAATCGAATCGATAGCTCGGTAGAACTAGAATGCCGACCTCGACCATCAAGCTCAATAACAGAATGGAGTCAGGACTCTCATCCCGGCTGCAGCGATAAGCCCATATTCATTGACCGCTACATTACCTATAACGGCCCGTCGACCCTTCGTCAATCCTCCCTAGTGTCCTGGCCATTATGACCTGTTTGACCTGACCCGGCCTGTCTCGATCATCCTTAGCCCACGACCCACGACTCTTTAATTATGCTAGTTCGTCACCATTGACGCCAGTCACCTTTCCATCGAGTAAGAATTCATTTCTGTCCACGTCAATTACGGCCTGGTAAATTTTAAGGATCAGACGTACACACAACGAAGCATACAATAAGAGCGATGATTTGCTAATGATTTTGTCTGTATTAATTGATAGCCACACAATTTGCGATCGCACCCTTAACTAACTTGAAATATACGGCGATCTGGCATTTTTTCATAATTCATAGCTTCCTTATGGCGAAATTCGCTGGAGAATAAAAGGTTAACAAATTTTCAAAAAAGAAACATTCCCGAACATCGATCAACGAGAAAAAAGCCCTTATTACATATTTGAAACGAACTTCTTACATAAGCGATAAATAAATGCCCCTAAAGCACGCGAGCGAGCACACGGGACACTACGTCATCATTTCCAGTTGTTTTGTACAATTGCGGGCCGAGTGCACAAACAAGCAAAATAGATATTTCTCATGAATCGACGGAAGTGGCATTGAAATACTTAAATATTCGGGGTAAAAAAAGTTAATTCTCCCCGCCCCCGGGTGGGCTCGAACCACCAACCTTTCGGTTAACAGCCGAACGCGCTAGCCGATTGCGCCACGGAGGCTGAATTGTTTTAAATAAATCGATCCACGAGCAAACAAATATTCGCGCTATTGATAAAATGCGCTCCGTATGTATAATCCGCGCATACAATGCCTCTGCGCTACTTGTCTAAGCGTGCAAGTTATCGCCGGTGCTTTTTGCGATAATAGCGTTGTAAGAAAATACCCGAGGGGGCACCGACAAATGCAGTCTATTACGCCAGCAGAACTTTGGCCAGCTTCGGCTTTTATTAAAATGAGATGATCGAGCGAATGCTTTCCAAATTAAGCTCGAATGCTGTTTATGCATCTTTCCTGTTTCTGTATATCTTCGGCTGTATTCGGCTTAATTAAAGTTTTCCCGTTGACTAGGTCAACGAAGAAATATACTCGTTGGACTTGGCTTTATTATTATTTTTATTCTTTTCTATTTCTTTTTTTCTTTACTTTCTTTTTTTCTTTTTTCTTTTTTTTTGTTTTGTTTTGTTTTTTGTTTTCTCGTGCCTCGAACAATGAGAGAAAATTTTTTAAATAACAATATTACGATAGAGAAAGTCAGCTTAATTGGTTCTAATTAGAAGTGTGGAACACTCTATTAATTAAAATTATTCCTATCAAAATTCTTCGTTTACCGTACGAACTCATACGTGAAATAATAGCCATTCGAATTTATGTAAAAGTAACTATATCCCTATGCGACAACTATTATAAGAAACACTGCTATAAAAGTAATAAATATCCAAATTTATTTTATACCTCGCATGTCACGCGATTCGAAATTGCTTTAAATTTCAAAAGATTTCTCGCGTTTCAGTACAACTTCTTCGTTAAAGTTAATGCCCAGTAGTAGTTCCAAATAATTATCAATTTTTCAGAAAGCAAACTGTTCTTAAAGATTGCAAAATTTACTCATATTTAAGTTGATAATCGATAAAAATTGCCTACTAACATTAAATATTTCGAGGCACCTCCATTGCCTGGATTTCAGCAAATTATTTATAATAAATATAAAGATAAAGTTAATTAGGAGGGAATTTTTTGATTTACTGAACTGTCGATCGAGACACCAAATGCTTAGAATACTAATATTTAAAACTTTGAAACATAATAAAATCTTGACAATTATCGATTATAATAAATATAATTTCCTACAGTACGTAATAATATACAATATAATACAATAATAAAGGAATACAGTGAAACGTCATAAATCATAGTCAATTCAAAAATAGCCTTCAATTAATCTTTCACGTGTATTACTCGTGCGGTTGAAGAACAACGAACATGATAATCAAATATAACGCGTAGTTAACATTTTCTACTGTAATTTGAATTATTACCTTTAAGCATTGATTTTTAAATTATACAAAATATAAAAGATATTTCTAAACTATGTGATTCCAACATTTTAATCCACATTAAACTTTCTAAACAAATTTCTTTAACCTTTTAATTTTTCGTGCATAGTATAAAATAAAGTTTTTCATTATTAAATGAAATCCATTACAAAATGTTCTTAATTCATAAAAATTAATTAAATTTTGACAGCTAATAACTCTTATACATCAAGACTAAGAACGTTCATTATAAAGAAATACTGTTCGCCATGTTATTTCGCTCACCACTTATAAATCATTTTCCGTATAAAATCAACATATAAATTTACAAAAATTTTATTTTTTACTCACTTTGGATTATCTATAGCATTCGAATTTGATATCCACTAGATAATAAGATATGAACAATCCAGTCTACATATTATTTCATATAATATTGCATAAGTGTAAAAGAATAATATGCTTCGACGTAAATTAATATTAATAAAATTATTTAATATCAAATGAAAATGAACTTGTACTTGAAAATAAATAAACTTGCAGGAGAGTTGTTAAGAACTGAAAAATTCTGCTTTAATAAACTATGATTTAATTTTAATGTTCGTTAATTATTAAATAATAATAATTAACTTGCAAAAACAATGCTATACAATCTCTAAAACAATAATTTTATATAAATCATCAATTGTAAATAAAAATTTGTAACTCTAATAAAACTATTGTTAAATTAAACTTTTTATTTGATTACACGTTATTATTCCTTGGCTATCAGTTGACTTGAACATAATGACATGCATTAAGCTATGCTCGCACCTGCTAATTTTGTTATTTTACTATATATATATATATATATATATATATATATATATATATATATTTATATGTATTTTATTTTATTTTTTT
>NW_011948415.1:8605116-8631927 GCF_000503995.2 Ceratosolen solmsi marchali
ATATATATATATATATATATATATATATACTTAGTTGTATTTTATTATAATTGTTATTTGTACGATAATTTGTATGTCTGAACTGTATACATGTAAAAAAGGCGAAATATGAATTAGACTTTGTTGACAAAGGGGAACACGAGGAAAATTAATAGAGGTACGTCCTTGTCGCACACGCCATTATCAATGTATGCCTATTTTAAGTACATGGATTACTCTCAGACGTTTAACATTTCACACTTGTTCACATGACTTGCGTAAACTTAAGATTATCCTATTAAAAGCCTCGGATTCGCCTCTCGTACTCCTGAGGTAATTTGTAAGTAGCAACGTGCATTCGTCGTGACGCGAAATTATTAGGAAATCTTAAACACAAACTTAGAGTAAGGTATTGTTGAAAAATCACGAATAACAATTTATTTTTAAATAAAGTTAAAAGCACGAATAAGCGTCGGTTGTTGAGTTAACTGAACAGTTATAATATGCTATTATTCATAAATCGTTTTTGATCATTCTCATGGCAAAATCAATAATTATTACATTATAATTCTTTAAAATATAGTGTTTAATTATCTAGAATATAAAAACATATTTTCCTATTATTGATAATTAATAGTATCAATAATCATAATTAATTGATATTTTTGGACATAAGGTTAAATATTAACAATCGCAAAAGCTGCTGTGAAAATCTATGTTTCTCCGGTATATAGAAATTGGCGTAATAATGTGGAGAAATACGACAATTGAATAAATACGTCAGTCGCCGTTACATTAGCTCGATATTAATGAAATAGTTATTGTTAAAAAATATAGATGTCTTTAATATGATTCCAGCAACATTCTAATCATAATCGTAATGATTGATTATACGAATGCCGATTTATCTACATTCTTGCGAAATATTAGAACGAAGAAGGATTCTTCGCGTCGATAATACCATACCTCATACGTTTATCATTATTCATCACATTGCAATATAATTGATAATGTTCCTCATAACGATAAATCAATCGTCTTTAATAATTTTGCGCTTGAAAAAAAAATACAAATTTTAATTAATATTTCTATTGAGATAGATTGTTTGAATAAAAAAAATAGATTTTGATAAAAGAACATATATAGGCGATAATTTCCTAACAATAATAATTTTAGAGACATTGATAAGAGCAGTTTGCTACTTAACCCACATGCAACAAGAAATAATTTTCAAGTCGAGCTAAAAGTCGTTAACATTCTTTCAACTTAATACAATGGAAAAAGTTGCGAACGTTGTTGGAAGATTGGTGAGATTGGCAACAATAAGCGGCTCTCGACTCTCGACTGACTTCCTGCCGCACAAGAGCGCCTTCGATTTTCTATCACGCATGCGCGTCACGAGTAAGCATGTTCCCATCATTTCGTTCGCAGCCAACTTCGTTGTTTTGTATTGTCGGCGAGAAATATATATGTACGTAATCGCGCGTGTCCGCAAAACTTATTAAAAATGACTTCGTGTACCGATCCGCTGGGATTGAACGATAAGAAATTATTTAAGGAGTTAAAAAGTAGCTTGTCGAACGTTGCCAAAGATACGAGGAATATTCTTGAAATCAGAGACGATATTCTCTACGTATGGAATACAGAAAAGTGTTGTATTCTTTCGCTGAATGTCACGGTGATTCGCGGTAAAAACGAGGATGTTCCCTACCAGGTAATTGATACGCCGATTTATATTTCTCTATGATTTATATTTACGAATTGAAAATTGAACTGAAAATTGTGAGAGTTATGCTTATTTGCAGTTATTGTTGAATTAGTTTTTGTCCAATCTAACCTCTTTAAGACAGTAGTTTATTGCATAGTTCACAATTCTATTATTAAATTCTTTATTAGATCTTTATAAACACTGATCATTTGCCCTCATAATGACACATATTATAATCGAATAATACAATTCTCAATTTATTAAATTACAAAAGTACTGTTGTATTATTAATATAATACTAGGGTTCTGTATTATATAAAGTAATCTATTTGAATCTTAATGTAGATCCATTTAATGTTTTGCTTATTGCGTATGACAACTTATATACCTTAAGATAATGATTTTTATGTATAAACAGTTGTATTTGTTTTCGCAATTTAACATATTTTACAACTTTAAATATATTTTTGATAGCATCGCTTGATTGATATTCTTCAACAATTGAATATATGAAACATTAAAGTTAGGAGTAGCACGTATATGTAAAAGCATTATATTAGAAGTTAACTAAATTCTATTATTACACTTATTAATACTATAATAATATTATTTTGTTATTCGTATAATTTGTTTATTAAATACTGCATGTCTGGAAAACAATGAATAAATCTAATTGTTAATTTATACACAATGTTTTAAATAATTGTTATAAATAAAATTTTTGTTTTATAAAATTCATACCAGTATTCATATAATTTATATAATATAAAATTTGTCAAATTTTATTATTTTATGAAGTAAATAATAGCATTGACTTATTAGCCAATGATCTCTTATGTGCACGTAAATTGAGATTATAAATCATTAAATTCATTCTCTTGGCAAAGATAAAACTCGGAAAAGATGAATTTAAAGCAAATAAATGTTATTGATATAGACTTATTATAACATATTAATATATTTATAATTCAAATATATATTTATAATTTATGCCCACAACTACAAGCTACTAATACAATTTCATCTTGTTAATTATAAAAGTAATTCCAAATTCTGATGGATAGCGATTGTTCCCAGTTGATCTTTGAGCTTAGGCCATGAATATCATTAATTTTATTATAATCATTGCAATTAACCACAAAGGAAAGTGCTCGTGCGCATAAGACTAATATTACGCAGTCAGGCGTAGCGATTAGGACGCGTTGATAGCAGGGATAATTTATGGAAATATATCGTAACGGAATGGAATCAGTACTCAATGACTGATACAGGATCGTTTATTCGAGCTTGTCCCGTATACTTGAAAAATGATTATGCGTAAAATGAATGGAAAGGCGCGGCCGGAAGAACGGCTTTTCTCCGTGCCTTGTCGCGCACCTCGTATGTACCCTTCTTTCCATACCTGTGTGTGTTCGTGTGTCGGTCGAGGGCATCAGCGGTCGCAAAAAAGGAATCAGGATAGAAACGCAGGAAAAGAGACCAGTGCCTTTATTCCATTTGAATGGCAGCGTGGGATCAACGGGAGAGTACATTAATGCCTGGCCGCACTCGAAGGAAAAGCGACCACGAAGGGACGACGAGGAGGAGGAACAGGAGCACGAGCAGTTAGAGGAGGTGGAGGAGTTGGAGTAAAGAGAGGTGGATGAACACGCGCGAGGGGATAATTTATAGGAAATGGCTTGTTCGACTACGCTTCCGAGTAATTTAATTAAAATAAATGTCCGAGCGCGGCGCACCGAGACCGGCTACAGCGGCGAATAAAATGCAAATTCAGTCCCTTTTCGCGTAACCTACATGAAAGAGGACGCATGCCCCGCCCCTGCCATTGCTCCCTCGTCGACACGAGGAAAGCAGCTCACTTGCCCTTGGAGCCGTAAGAGGATCGCAAAAGCGCGCGCCAAGCGGCTCCATTCATCCGTTGATTCGATAAGGCTGCCGCCCGGAGCTTTTTCCGCGCTCGGCTTTCGATTTTTATTCCATCCCGCGGTTTTATCTCCTTCCGCCAAAACTCGTACGCCGCTAACTACCTTTAAATAAGAAATGGATCGCGGTGTCGATGGCTTTTTCTTTCTCGGCTGCTCGGCGAGTGCATCAACGTCCCCGTACGGACTTTGCTCGCGGCTCGAGAAACAAACGTATGGAGAGTGCGTGGGGAGGAGAGAAGAGTCAAAATGAGTGCCCGTGCATTAGCGAGTGCGTAATAACCGTCGATGGGCACGAGGGCGACGGGAGACTAAGGAGGGACGGTCCTTGTTCCCTGTCTCTCCTCGAGCCGACGCTCGTGCGTATCGCGATAGGATGTCCGCTCTACGGCAGGAGTCGCGAGGCGGCGGTGACGGCGGCGGCGGCGATGGCGGCGGCTGCAATATCAGTCGTAAATAATAAAAGTTAGCGAGGTTCCTTTCTGGCGCGCACGCCAGGACTTTAAACCGGAAGATAGGTGTCGCGGGTTGGGCGAGAGGGCGCGCGGCCCGAGGGAGACAAAGACGCGCCATTGTCAACCGCTCCGCCATCGGAACCGCCATCCGCCGCGGGAAACTTTGAATCATTTTTATTGCATAGAGTTATCTTTGTTAGCCGCGCCCGCGAACGTCTGAGTGCCCCTCCATCCATCCCTTTGGTCCTCTCTCGCCTCTTTTAGCCCCTCTATCCCCCCTCTAGCCGGCCCTAGCCCACTCCCCCTACACGCGCCCACCCCCACGATTCTCCTCTTTCAACCGGGGCGAGAGCTTCCTCTCGACGAGGCTCGAACGAGCGGCCTCCGCCGCTCAGATAATGCGACCTCGAAAGCATTCACACCCCTTTGGCTGCCCAAATGGAATAAGTTCTTTAATTCGCGAATTTACGTCGTCGGACGAGAGCTAGAGCCCGGCTTCTTATCGCGACCCGAGACTCTCCGCCGCCGTCGACCAAAAATATTTCACCCCCACCTCGTCACAAATTATTTTCCTCCGCGAATTAGTCTTTTCTTGAGGTCTTTTAGCCCGAAGCTCGGCAAAGAAATTCACCAAACTTAGATTAGCCGACATTATCAGGCAGTGCTTAGCAGTTAGAAGATCCATCGAGTTCATCGTTGCGTCGCCGTCTCGCGGAAACTCTCTGATTAGCCGTCGTAAGTAACCGATCGCTCTCGACCATTGGACTTGTCCCTCACCCTCTACGGCCGCCGCAGAGGAAAGCGACACCGAGAGGGGAGCGTTTATCGTTTATCATTCGTAACAACAAAAAAAAAGCACCAACCCTGGGAAATTTACACACTTCTCTGCTGCCTTGGAGAGCTTCGCTCGTTGCCTCGGTGCGAAAGTACTTGGCTTTCTGTCTTTCTTCCTTTTTATTTTTTTATTTTTTATTTTATTTTATTTTTTTATTTTTTTTTATTGCCGTTGCTGCGCTACCGCTGAAAAGGGCTATGAGGCGCGATGATTGCGCAAGTAGATGGTGGGATGGTGCGGGTGGGGGAGGGCGATATAACGGCGCCATTGTGCGCGTCGATAATAATCTTCGACCGGAAATAAACGGAAGACTCGAATAGCTCGAATATACCGCATGCGGGCTCACACCCCATCGGATGGAAGGCAAGTGCGCGCGCCAAGTGTGACGCGGATATACTCGTAAAAAAAAAAAAAGAAGGCAGGAACAAGAGAGGCACGACGATGTTCAATAACCCGAATGGAGCACCGCTAAAGCCCCTTTCGCGCATTGTCAAATACTCTCTCTCTCTCTCTCTCTCTCTCTCTCTCTCTCTCTCTCAGGCCTCACCCCGTACCAGCCGCTCCAGCCATTCAAGGTCGGACCATGAGCGCTCCTAAAAGTAAGATGTGCGCGCCCTTTTCCCGGCGATTCTCCGCTCCTCGCCAATCCCCAATGCGATACGGCGCTCAAGCCACTTTAAATCTACATCTGTGGATAGAACTTGCAAATAATACATACCGAATGCTCAATAGTTAAATAACCATCTTCATTTTTCACTCGCTGGTGAGTGCCTGCATTGTACTTCTTCGCGCTAAATGTAATCGACTAAAATAACACAGACTAAATGCCCATGATGTCAGAGAGATTCAGGTTCGTACAAATTATTAAATTCATGACTCGCATAAGTTGAAAATCTATTGTAGTATTCGGTATTATTACATTGGCGAATATTATGGAAGACCTTTGTGCTGCTTATCAAATAGGAGTTTAGGGTTGATGAATTCGAACATGAAATAATAGTCTGTACGCCATTTTAATTTAGAATAAAAAAAAAAGGAAAGAAAAAAAGCTGCCGTTACAATATACTCTAATACAATTATAAAACGTCGAACCGCAATTTTCTTCGTAAGAAATACAACGTAAAAATTACGTATAATTAAAATTGAAGTTTAGATCTCGTTCGTCTTTCACAGAGATCAACTATTGAGACAAAAAGACATTATTAATCTTTATATTATTGCTACCAACATCTATCAAATCAAGTTTCGCTCCACGATATCACTCTACGCTTGATTTAAAAACTTCACAAACGTTGCATTCGATGACTATAATTATTATTTTACTACTATTACTGTATATATATATATATATATATATATATATATATATATATATATATATATATATATCTTTTTTATGTAATGTTAAATGAAGATAATTACGTAAATAAAAGTTATTTTTATAAAAAAATAAATAATAATAAATTGACAATACTGTAGATATAATACTTCTTAATGAAATAAATAGATAAATGTTTAGAAAGAATTAAAATCTTTTGATAATAATGTTTTTAAATTAATGTATTTAAAAACGCGTTGCTACTGCTTCATTTAAAAAAAAATTATAGCATTCTTGAGAATAACATTTGCTCGTATTATAACGAACGAATTCAAATTGTAATGGAGTTTGGGCGTATGTGAATATTAAATACAAATTAAATTGTTCATTGTAATTTTCGTAAAGAAAAGAATTTTATTTTTCATGGAAAAAGAAATTAAAACGACATAAGGATATGCAAGTGGAATTTTAACGATAAATATTTTGTATATTAATGATAACCAGTCGCCTAAATCATCATAATGAATTTGGTTTATAGATACTTTTGTAGCAATTGTTTATGATATTATTAAAAAATGGAGAAATTATTTATAAATAAAGTAGTTAGTATCTATTCAATAGATTACGCGAGCCAATTTATAATGATACTTGATATATTCGTACATCTTACGAGTGATGTAACATTTCAAACAAAGAATGCGACAGAGTAAGAGCTATTATAGATGTGATATCACTATATAAGTTTAAAAAGTTTTTGTTGAAAAAGAGATGAAAGTTAAGGAAATATTACATTAGATATCCCTGGACAGAGTGTATAATATCACCGAAAGGTGGCCGTTATAATCTAAATTAAAAATGCCGCGGAATCTCGCATACGAGTGTAGTGAGAGTAATCAGACTCCAGACGAAATAGAAAATTCCTCTTGGACTCTCGGCTTTGCCTCAGTGTCCTTCTCCTGCATACGTATCTCTTCCCTTCCCCCCCACCCCCCCCGTCATTCACTCGCTCTCTCTCTCTCTCTCTCTCTCTCTCTCTTTCTCTCTCGCTCTCTCGCTCTCTCGCTCTCTCGCTACTTCATCCCCGATGATAAGTAAGGGAGACGACGCGAGCAAAAAAAAGAATATAGTGTAGTGCGACCAAAATGGAGTAATGCAATAAAAGCGAAATCCGCTCGGTGATAATTAAAAAGTAATTTCATCCTTGTGCTCCCACTGCAAAATTCGCCGCGCGACTCTGCCTAAGGAATCAAAATATACCTTACCGAGAAATACTACGCCAAACCAACCAGAGCACATCAGCTAACTTCCACAGAATTTGATGACGATTTTGTCATATTCTAATCTAATTTTCATTCAAATGCTCTCTTCTACTAGGATTGTTTCGTTTTTACTTTATTCATTTGCCATTATGACTTCCCATTGTATTTATTTATCTTATTCGCCCACTGCTTTTTCGTATGTCGAGCATTTTTTCCCTTCCTTTATTTGTTTCCTCCTAAAATTTGATTTTATGTTTAATTTTTATTAGCTGCTTTATTATGCTATTATTATGTACTAAGTAACATCAGAATTATTATAACAGAAGCTAATGAAAAAACGTACTTTTGAATTAGTTGAAGCCACGAGACGGCGCTTAGAAATATGTATTGCGGCAAATTTGAATCTAATAAACAGATTAATACTTGTCGATCTTTTAAAAATGTCGATCTTTCGTCTGTTTTCCTTGAATTCTATAATTTATCTCTTATTCAATATCGTCACTTAATAATTATTGACATATTTATTGTCTTGATTTTGTTTTTAATTTATCTTTTGGATGTCTAAATATAGTGCTACTTTGTATTTTTATGCATCCTAAAACAATTTGAAATTTCAGGACGAATTGCAATACATTATTTAATTGAATGTATTATTAAAACCACTGAAACTTTTGTACGTTCGTGAAACGGCTCTCCAACACTGAAGATAATTAGCTTTGCACACGCGCGATTAAAATACATAAAACTACGAGTGTTGAGCAAAATTATTTTAAATGGCATAAAACTATGATTAATTCATTTATATTATTACCGAATAAACTAATCAAGTGAAGTGCAATAAGAATTGCTATACAGGCGCAGACGACGAGTCGAGTAGTCAGAGATATAGAAACCGCAAGGATTAACAAATGGCCATTGAATAATAATTTTTATTCAAGTTAAGCGAATGGCATAAGTGCGTTATCCAAATAAACGAATACAATAGTGTGATAAAATGTGCCTTTAATAAGAATATTTATTAAGAATTGAATCAGAATAAACCTGCACAAGTCAGGCGTGTCTTTTACGACTATTACTTTCGCAATATAATAAATAGATGCGTGCCTTTCGCATTGGATAATTGGATATGTCGCCTAAAAATACTAAACAAGCATTACGATAAGATTTCATCTGGCCATTAGTCCAAGACCAATTATGAAGTGCGCCGTTATTATCAGTGAATCGAGTATTATAAAGTAGCAGAAGTCGGAAACGAAAGTCGCGAGGTACAGAAAGGCTAGAGAGTAAAGAGGTTGCAAACGAAGGTGCCGGTAATAAAATTCATGGAAAGTGTTTTACATGACTGTTGCCACAGGTCGGTGTGAGATCGTACTCGCACTCGGGCAATACGAAAAGTAAGAGGAGAGGAGAGCGGACTGGCACGGGGATGCGAGCAGGACGAGAAGCGATGGGCGAAAGAGAGGGGCGACGGGGGAGGGGGTGTATGGGGAAGTGAAGCGACAGTACAGTCACGGCGAATTCAGTAAGTGGCGAACAATGGCTTTTGTGGTAGACATTGGCCCCCGGCATTCGTATTTCATTCCCTCAACTGTTAGATACATTTTCATCCCACTCCACTTTCCCAGCCTCAACTTTTACCTCTCATTCTCTCGCACTCCCTCCCTTACTTTTTGGCTCGCTCGCTCTTTTTTAGTTAGGCGATGAGCGCCCAAAAAGACAAAAAAATAAGCAAAAAGAGTAGTGCCGAACGACACAAAACGACCTGAAAGAATGCTCGTGCCGGTAAAGCGATAAATACTCGAGCGTTTAAAAGCAAACCAAATGCTTTAGTCGAATTTCCCTTGGTGATGCTGCACCGAATCATTTTAAAAGTGCTTTATGTAGAACACGTTCGTTTTTTAAGCCCTTCCTGCATTTTTGATTTTTTTTTTTTGTTTTGTTTTTTTAATTTCATAGAATGTAAAAAATAGCTTTTTCATTTATCTTCACTCTGAATGTATATACGTTATTACGTCAATCCCTGAATAAGCGTTTTGAAGTTTCCGATACGTTTGAAAGTCATATCTTTGATTGCTTCGCAACATTTTCTATATCCAATAATATTAATCCATTCCACAGAGAAAGAGAGAAAGAGAGAGAGAGAGAGAGAGAGAGAGAGAGAGCGAGAGAGTTCTTTTACTTTAAATACTTGTCTTGTATGGATAGAGATAATTAGGAAAAATGTGTATCTTTTACTTTATTAGATCAGCGCTACGTTATCTTACTTATTTGTTTTTTTTTTTGTTTATTTGTATATATGCTTGGTTTTTTTTTTTAATGTACATAAAGCTCTATCAGTAATCTTAAACTTTTAGCTAATTGTTTAATTAATATTTAACATTTTTATAACATCTTTTATTTAAATGATGCATATATTTTTACTTTTTGCACGAGTTAAGAAACATTTTTTTCAAAATTTCCTTAGGAGTTGAGACAAGCGATTAACAAAAAAAAACATAATTTAATTTTTGCATTACAATGAATTAAAAAGTTTTATTAGTAAAACATAGGAATTGTTTTTATTAATTAAGTTTAAAAGTTGATTTTAATAAGATCCAGGTTATTTAAATTTCAAAAAATAAATTAGTAAGAATTTTTATAATTAATTAAGTGATAATGCTTTCACTTTAAAAGAAATCTATATATATATATATATATATATATATATATATATATATATATATATATATATGTGTGTATCTATATATGTGTGTGTATGTATTTTTTTTGTACAATTAAAAAAAATTATACTTTTACCAAAAAATTAATGTTCTAATTTAATTGTTCTAATCTAATTTAATGATAATTTTCACAAATAATGAAAAGTATAATAAAATCATTGTCATCCATTTGTTAAAAGAAAAATCTGTTATTTATACAATAATAGACTATGGATTTCGCTGAAACTATATTTAAAAAAAAAAAAAAAAAAAAAAAAAATTTAATTTAATCTCGTAGACAAGAGATACTTATTAAGTTGTAATAGCCAATGAAAATTAAACAATAAAGTTTCGAATTTCGTTAAACGAATAAAGTTTCTAAAAGCATTAATCGCCGTACAATAAGCGTGCGAAATTTCCTTTAACAAAATCACAATATTGTACCTAATGGCAGTTGCAACGAAGTCACAATCACTAAAACATTTAAGCAGTTCGAAACGCTACGGTTTACGCCATGGGTAGAAATCCATGAACTCGATGAACCGGCAAGTTTTCAGAATTCTTAATCAATAATCTTGAAATATTTGCAGCTACTTGTCAAAAAGTAAAGCGATGTCGTAACATTAGATGGTCTTAATTTTCAAAGATAAGAAGAAAGAGACGTTACCAATTTCCGAGGGCAGAAAATGAGAGAATGAGCGGCAGGACGGGACAGGATGGGGGATCCCCGTTGAAGCCGCGCGATCTTCTCGTTCCTGGGCTAATGCATTTCCTTTACAGTTTTAATGGGCATTCATAACCAAGTTTCATAACAGGAGGAGGAGGGGGAGTGGGAAGCGAAGCGGTCGCACCGCTACTACTACTTACATATCAAATAATTTCTCAACTGCCAGTGTCTCTAAAGTGCCTTCAAGCGGAATCTGGCCCATGTAACGGATTTTAGTCACATGTTGTTTGATCCCCGTGCGAGCAAATTCCTTATGCAATTTATTATCTCGCTACTATGCAATTAAAATTAAAATTTTCGGCCCCACGCCATTCTATAAATTAACTGTACCTTAAGAACTAGGAGTGGGAGAATCTCGTAACCGACTCTGGCTTATTTATATACTCGAATCGTTTCATCGAGTATTCTTAGTGACTTTCCATTGTTTTCTCTACAATTACGTCGTAATAACCCCCCCCCCCTTCCCCCAACACTTCCGAAACCTGGGCAATCCTGGGTTATTTTTTCAAATCAACATCTCGCCATCTCTCATCCAGGGAGCTGTGAGTCGAGACTCTGGAAGCGAGGAGATTCCTGGGTTATTTTTTCAAATCAACATCTCGCCATCTCTCATCCAGGGAGCTGTGAGTCGAGACTCTGGAAGCGAGGAGATGCGATGCTCCAACCACCAGCGCTGATTGTTTACTCGATGACTTATCACGGGGATTCTGGACGTGTGTTGAGCAAACGTGCGGTGGGAGCTTATCCACGAGGAAATCAATACTGCCGATTTAACTTGTCAGGCTCGAGGAGCCGTTAAGGCATTCGCTTAATTTTACAAATAATCCGCGAGAAAGCGTCTAAGCGCACAAAGTTTGCGTTGATCTTTGCCAAGAGTGGAGGCTGA
The DNA here is from genome assembly GCF_000503995.2 of Ceratosolen solmsi marchali. Lineage (NCBI taxonomy): Eukaryota > Metazoa > Arthropoda > Insecta > Hymenoptera > Agaonidae > Ceratosolen > Ceratosolen solmsi. Next base: position 8,616,905 of record NW_011948415.1, read on the forward strand.
CAAAAGCAAGAGGCCGCGCGGTCGATGTGTACGCAGCCGCGTTATAAACACGCTCGGATTGCTTAGTGCAGCACCGGCTAATTAACATTACAACTGCGCTCTTCAATTCACCGCAGCACCGGCGTAGCTGCGACCTTCTTCTCTCTCTCTCTCTCTCTCTCTCTCTCACCCTCCCTCACCCTCCCTCACCAGGCCCTAACCCTCTCTCACCATCTCTCACCCTCTCTAACCATCTCTCACCATGTCAAAGCCGCTCTTACCCCCTTGGTCCCTCGGTAGCGAGGCTTTTGATACATCATCGCAGAAAGCCCTCCTCCTCGCGCATCTTCAACCCCTCCCCGTCCAGAGTTTGCGTTACCGTTGGCGAAGCCGTTATTTAAGTGTGCCACCGAAGACGGGCGTTCGCGCCACGCGACGCCGAGCATTATCATGGTAATTTGTTAGAAACAAACATTATAATTCCGGGCTGAACGGACGATGAGGTTTCGTGCGCGCAAGCTCCCGAGGACGATGTGGGAGGAAGGAGAAACGGGAGGTGCGCTCACTCTGCTGCTTTTAAGGTGACGGCAGACTTGCCGAGATGCCGCCCAACTTAAAGGCGTAAGATCCCGCGGTGTTTTGGACAGTGTCCATTGTCTTGAGGTTATTTATTGGCTCCGGGGCGAGGACCAGCGCTAAGGCGCCGTTTATACGGCATAACGCGACGAATTTATGCCGTCTTACATCGCGCTCCACAGGAGCGACCTTAAGGAAGCCATTATGCAATGCTCTTGTCTTGCCTTGCCGAGATTCCCATTCCCAAAATATTCCAACAAACTTTTAGCCACTGATAGGCGCTGTTTCTTCTTCTATGCCTTTTTACATGGTGCGCGGGCGATTTATGCCCCCTGAAGGCGGAAAAAACGAAACTTTGCCGAACGACGCTAAGAAGTTTCTTACGAGCTGGTGACGCCTTGCGCTTCGATATAGGGTATTCAATTTATTTATTTTGTTTTTGTTTTTTGTTTGTTTTTTGGTCGGTAGGCTTTTGTGCCCCTATTATGTGACGGATTAAACTAATCGGGATAAATAAAATACACGGTGAAAGAATTTTTCGTCCTTGATATTTCTTTGCCTCTTGTTCGCTGGACGCCGATTATTGTCTTCCGCTAGTCTCCTATAACTTGAATCTTTTCTACGTCTTTTACGCAGTTAGAGTCCCTGACAAATGGTGAGATTTAAAAATCTTTTAACCCCCCTCCCCTCATTGCCCTATCTTACTCAGCATCAAAATAAAACAATCGAGAATACTTAAAGTTTGCATATGTGACTTTAATTTTAATTTATCATCTAAAGTTGTTTGCTTCAAAGTATCCTTCGATCGATTCCTACTACCTACTTTACACGACTAAATATTTTATTTGAGTCAAGTGGGCTGAATTTTTGTTTGCCTTAATTTCATTTAAATTTCACCGATTTAAATATTCCCCCTCCCCCAAATTGAAAGATAATAATAATTTAATAATAATTAATAAATAATTTAAATAATAATTTTTTTTTAATTTTGCATTTACAAAAAGAATTTCATGCATATAAAATTGACGATAATAATTATAAATTTGTCGTTACGTTGTTAATTGTCAAATGAAACTTAATGAGATTGGAATGGAAACGTAGATGAAAAATCAACAATTTATAGATTAACCGGGTTCGAGAATATGAGGAGAAAAATCCAACTAAACTTGTCGCGCGAGTGAGCGAAATATCTAGCAAATAATGGAGTACATAATAAGAAGGAACGAAACGACGATTCGACGAGCACAAATTTTCTATTCTTCCAATACAAACACGACAATGTATAACGATGCTGGATGTCTCTATCGAGCATGCAACAAACATTCTATAGTCAATTTTCGTATCATACCGCGCTATTTATATAACAAGAAAAGAAATGTTTGAGCATAAAATTTGTAAAGTCAACGGAACGCTGGTCCGGGCAAAACGGAAACATACGAGGGTAGAAGGAGGGTGCGGCTCGCGATGAAAAAACCGTAAAGGGTCTTTACAGCTTACAACGTGCGGGCGTAACGGTAAAGTTGGCAGGACGCAGTCGGGTCCATTCGCTTTTATTGAGAAGTCGCTCGTTAAAGTCGGGGTCCTGCTCTTTATTAGAAATCTGCAATGCCAGGGCAGTACAACTTTTTCAATACTGCATTACTACGACTGACGTGTGACTCGACGAGCGCGAATCACATAAACTCGCGAACTTATTTTAAATCTAATGTTACAGTGAAAGCCAGGCTATGGCGTATATGTGCGTTTACTCCCTATTTTCGTGGAATGGGAGAAATTTCGTCGAAGCTGTGGATTTTGAGATACGGTAGGGCCTCGTATTTTTTGCAAAAAATGCAAAAGTTACGCGACGAACGATAAACGAAAATTCTTCGTAGGTTATGCGTCCAGAGTAGGAAATAGGCAGATAGGCAAATAAATAAAGAAAGAGAAAGAAAGAGTGAGTGTGGAGAGAAATCAAGAGATAAATAGATAGATAGAGAGAGAGAGAGAGAGAGAGAGAGAGAGTGAGAGAGAGAGAGAGAGTGATGGTGGTAGCGATGTGAGGAGGAGGAGGGGGAGGGGAGAAAAATAAAAGCTTGAAAAGATCTGTGGAAGAACTTGGTGCACTTTCCTACCCTCGGCAGTAAATTCAAAAACAGTTTTACGGCTCTACCGGAGATAATGCGCAATCATTTTGGAATGGAAATTAAAATCAGATGATGAATCCTAACGATGCCGTTTATTATTTTAATTTTACCGTGCGAAGACTGGCGCGTTTGCCTCGTTTTGGCGCTCACGGCCTCCGACGCTACATCCCCGAGTTCGAGACACTAAATTACCTTCCTATTAGCTGTATAATTACAAGATGGCCCCAGTAATTTCCGTTTATTCCGCGACTTCGTCTCGACTTTGCGCCCTCCCCCTCCCCATCCCTCTACGAATGGACCTTCAACGTTTCGCGAATACATTTTTAAGCACGCAGCAAACTTTGCTCGTCGGTCTATAATTTCCGCAATGATGCCACGCTCATTGACGTTTTGCTGTATTTATTTCTTATCGTTTCTATCTCATTATCCTTGCTGATCATTTCCGTACATTAATGACGGCTCGAATCTTCTTCTATATCAGCCATGCTTTTTATTCGCTCTGCCTTTTAATGATCTTAAACATTTATCTTAATGTAGTCAATTGGCCGCTTCGAGTTAAATGCATTGGGCATCTTGAAGTAGCAAACTTCCATTTGAACATGAACACATTTTTCATAAATTATTGGATAGAATTTAATTTACAATAAGAAAATAATTGTAATTTCGGACATCATGCGGGCATTGGTCTCGTGTTTGTATATTTTATCATTGGCTTAATTTTTAAAAGAAAGCAAAATTTAGCACAAAAATGTTGTCTGTTATGGACTATGTTGTCGTTTGCTGTTAATTAATCGAAGCGACGTTCTTACATTCTTATCCATTGCCGTGAAGTGACTTTGCTTAACAATTCATTTTTATAAGTTTATATGATGATGATTATGATGATTATGATGATTATGATGATTATGATGATGATGATGATGATGATGATGACGAAGACGACGACGACGACGACGATGATGACGATGATGATGATAATCTGTTGATTAAATATCAATAAAAGCAAAATTTCGATAAACGTTTGGATAAAATAATGATAAAACAATCGATGCTGGATACGCATGCTAAAAGTAAAAATATAGGTATATTGCATTTTAAATTTGTGGAGATAATTTTTCGTAAGCTGCCATTACCTTTAGTAGCATAGTAAAGTGGAAAGCTTATGTCAATTATTCCGACATTGCAATATTCTGTTGAATAAAGGCAGCGATCGTGAAAAGAAAGTCGCGACTTTAGACTCCATAATGCACCAATAATGGGAGATGCCGTAGTTTACGAGTTCGGATAAATTCGCGGCGGCGAAACGCCGAGCGGCTCTGGTTTTTCGCGATAATACAAGTAGTAAGCGATTTCCAGGCAGCGTCATCGGAACAACTCGTCGCAATACGCGCGCGCCTGCGACTTTTCACAGCTCGCATTTATATTTACAGTCTCGTAAAGATAAAGTTATTCGCGCCTTTTAACGAGCTTATTATAACGTAACCATAACTTTTTATGCCTCTCGGTAAGGCGAGGCGCTCAACTCGCGGCATCGAACATCACTCGATTTCCACGTCGTATTCGAATTATCGCCGCTCCGTCTGGGAGAAGACGTGGCCGGATAATACGTAGATGCGATTCTCCTCTCTATAAATACAATTTACGAGGGAGTTGGCAGCGCCGGGAGACGAGCCGTGGAAATACGTGCGGCCACGTGGCAAGGGACGCGCGGGCCCAAGGACCGCGGAGAGAAACTTTTTAATTAAAGATCTCTTTATCCGCGCTAAAAGACGCGTGCGAGCGCGTCCTCGTTCACGGCTCTAACTTCCTTGCGACGGCATTTTTCGCGAATTATTCCCATCGAATGCCGGCGTCGCGCCGCGCTCGCGCTCCCGCTCCTGCTCCCGCTCCTGCAACCGCACCCGCTCCCATTGCTCTTATACTGCTCTTACATCCGGTCCGAGTGGAGAACGCGCGCGCGCGCGCGACAACGTAATTATTTTCTTTTTCTTTCCGCCCCCTCGTTGGCATTACCGCGCGCTGGGTAATTAAAAAGCCTCGAGTAGGTAAATATCCGAGTGGCATAGTAGCGCCGCGGCTGCTAGGAGCTGAATATATGGCGGAATAGGTCGCCTCCGCCGCCTTATAAAAACGGGATGGATGCTTAAAAACGGCCGGCCGGCTACGCTATTTTTCGAGTTAATTTGAATTTCGTAATTACCCGAGGCAACTGGGCTCTAAAAAGAACGAGGAGCAGCGAGAGGCCAGAAAGTGCCCAAGAGCCCTAAAGCAACTGCACCGACTCTCGGAAGGATACAAAAAGATTCTTGCTCTCTCCCTTAAATACTTGCGAGAATTCTTTGCAACCCCTTTTTGCCGCGATGCGATACGATTTTGCGAGCCAGGAAACCCTTAATTCCGACATTGCGTTTACTTATACAATTGTGTCGTCTTTCTCGGACAGCCGAGTCTTTTAATTCATTTTTTCCCAGGCACACGGATACGTTCGGCGAATCTTATGGACAACCTTATTTTACAAAACTCCTCGTATAGGTCAAGAATAACGCCAAATTTAACTATTAATCTTCTATTTCATTCGTTAAATATAAATGGGGCTACAGTCGAGGGAGACATAGCTTTTATGAGGATTTTCATCTAAGATTTACTCTTTCGCCTATACATTACGAGCATTAAAATTCTTAATGCTGGTTCTTTCTAATTTTAAGTATCATCAATTCAACAGAATTCGTCTCAGTTCCAACTAAAGTATTTACAGTTTATAATATATATATATATATATATATATATATATATATATATATATACATATAAACAATCTACTATTGTTCAAGTTTCTTTAACCCAATCAAGTGGCCCTTGGAATACTGTGCTTGTAAATAGGGTTCTGCAAGCTTACTTTTCGTTCTCATCTTTGGACAACGAAATAGAACGTTAAAATAATCGGCAATTGGTAAAAAAAAAAAACCTATTAATCTATTTAATTAGCGCATAATAGGAGATTAAATGAATTTGGATAATGTAGAGAGAAAAAGTCTTTGGCATTTTTATATAAACATTTGATAATTTGTTTACGAGTTGACAGAAAAATAAAAGTACTAAATTTTACTCTACGTAATTAAGAATTTGAAAATATAGATTTGATTTGGAGTTGCTTGGTAATTTCTTGGATTTTAATTAATCGTCTATTCTAAAACTACGATATGCTTTGTTATTTTTTTTTTTTATTTTTTTTTTATATTTATTTTTTATTTTGTTTTTTTGGGTACAAAACAAATTGGCTAGCATTTCCGCTACTTTTGTACGTCAAGATTAAACGGATTGAGTTATGTAATCCAGATATAACGAATTGATACTAAATAATAATAAATGTAAAAGCATAGAGCTTAATTTTAAATTTTAAGGAGGAAGTTTTTGTTGATACGATCACCATGTTAATTATCCGAGCAATGGTAACGATAACAGCTTTTTGGTGCACAAGAAGTGTATAAAAGCTTTTCTATAATTACAAGGTATTTTTCATCCTGCGCTCCCCTTTGCGTTGATTAATATTCAATGGTAATGGTAGAAGGAGTAAGGGGGTGGGTGAAGGGGGGAAGTTTGGCATAGAAAATGAAAATTAAAAAAGCAGTGATTGTTTTATAAAATCATAAGACTAATTCGACTAAGGATAGTGCATAATTTACAGCTGTGACTTCTCGATTGCGCATAAATTCAAATTCTCCGTAAAAAAAAAAAAGAAATTGGATTAAAATATTGGATAAAAATAATGAGAGTCTATTGAAGAAAGTGCGACATCGGCGAATTTATATATTCGGCAATAATTGCGAAAGATCAAACTCGGGCGATGTAATTCCATGCAATAAAAGTGATAATAAGACGACAGGGACGGCGGGGGCATCGGGAGAACGGTGAAGGACGAGAACAGGGAGAAGTACTTTTAAAATAGAGAGAAAGAGAGAGAGAGAGAGAGAGAGAGAGTCGAGGTGTAGCACAACGTCTTATAAACTCACGCCCCATTTCGCAGAAGGTTCATCTTTAATTTCTCGTCGTTTTTCTAGTCCCCGGCAGCCGGCAGTCGGCAGTCGGCATTCGGCACTCGACACTCCTTTAAATTCAACTCCTCGGCATTGCCTCGCTCCTTATCCCCTGCCCTCTCGACTTCCTTCGTTACCGGTTTCACCCTCGGCGCGTCTTCGTGACCAACCCTCGCCGGCCGCCCTGTTCGCTCATTTCTCTGCTTGTCTTACGGCGATTAACCAGACTGGCGTGGCCTTCGTTATTCTTCGCTTTTTCCAAGGATCTCTGGATTTCTTTCCTACACGTTCACACGGCCTCCTCTTCCGTCTCCTCCTCCTTCTTCACATCTTTCTTTCTCTTTCCTCGGGCCGTGTGTAAGCTCGAGCTCTTTCGCTTCTTTTATCTCGCTGTATCCGTCCTTACCTTCTCCCTACCTCTAGCCCAGTCACATTCTTAATATCGTCTTTTTGAGATTTTTAAGCACCATTAGCGAAACTATATTGCCACTCTTTTAGACGACCTTTCAAAAGCGAGAGGGAGATATATATATATATATATATATATATATATATAGTGAGGGTGGGGTGGGAGGATACCGGGAGGGGGGATACCGAAAAACGGAGCTGGAGCTGGCGAATGTGTATGGTAAAGTGAGCGAGAACGAGCTTTTCTTAAGGGCTCCTTCGTGATGGCAAGTTAAGGTTCTAGGATACCCAAGGGGAAGGGATAGATTACGCAGCTTTGGACACATGCGCTTTTTCATGGTATTCTCGCTCAAATTACTCGAATAAATTTCCTTTACTTTAATCGCTAGTCCTCAGTCCAACTTGAATTCGCTCAACGGCATCTCGGATCGACTCTGCCGCCACCTTAATGATAGACTCCACTAAAACTCTAATTCTTTTTTATTTGAATCACTTAACGCCATGCGCCCTTCCAAATGACACTTTTAATTACACCTGTAAATAAGTTTATAATTAATCTCTCCTGCGAAATTACTAATCTTTTCGTATTTCTTAACCCGTACTCATTCATTTATGTGCGCCGTATCTGTAGAGAAATGTACGTTTGCATAACGAACGTGTAATCGAGTAATATAATATTCTTTGCAAAAACATTCTTTTTTGAAAATATATACCTTTATTTCATAATCTTTTAGAATTTATAAAATAAGGACAAACTCGAAACATAAAATTCGTCACTTAATTTTTTTGATATCTATTATTCAAGATATATAGTAAAATACATTTATGTTTAGACAAATTTTAGCTATTTATATGCAAGCTGAAGTTAGTATATTGGAATTTGGTTTCAAGAGAATATACATTTGTATTCGTTTCTATCTGTATATTGCAATTTAATGCGCAGGATATTAAACTTTTCTTAAAATTCTCATTGTGAAGCCTCCAATAATGTATGTTTTTTTTTTAATGACTCACAAAATACGCATATATTAATTTACCCATCTATTAAGTTTATTCATTGCATACGTTTATTCATATAATGAGTAATATGATTGATAATATCACTGTAAATAAGATATAATTGAAAGAAACTGTTGAGCTAAAACTCTTGTTATAAATTAATTGTATTTATTTATACTAAAATTTCAAAATGTTCCTGTAGCTTAATAATAGCATTATAGTAAATAATTGTAATTATATAAATGAATAGAAATAATAACTAACTGTCATCAGAAATTTATGGAAAATCCTTAAATATCATTCCAACTGCCTACAGTAAATAACTGCCAATCCGCGTTTTATCCAAATATTAAATGCATATCTGCCGTATTAATTAAATTATCCAAATACAAAAAAAGGTAAAGAAAAAATTATTACTCACTAAATACTCTTTAAAATAACAGGCGTTACTCCAAAGTAAAAGAAAATCAGTGCTCTGCTAAAGACGTGACCCAGAGAATACAAAATCTAGCTGTCAGTCCTGTGTCAGGCTTTTCCATCTACTTTTTACCCCCAGTGTCCCATTCCGAGAATCTCTCTCTCTCTCTCTCTCTCTCGTTCTCTCTCTCGTTCTCTCTCTCTCTCATTCTCTCTCTCGTTCTCACTCTGTCCCTCCCTCACTCGGCCTCTGACACCAAACAAAGCAAAATATAAAGCTGTCTCACTTAGCTTTTAGAGCAAATATTCTGCGGACAAGAATTAAAGCTTGCCGAAAATATTCTGCTGCTCGAACTTTCGTAAAAATGATCTATTAAACAATTAAAAATTGTTAGTAATTAAATGTCACTATTGCCTATAATAATTAAGCAATCATTTCTCACTATATATGATTAATATTGTTATAACTCAAAAAAAAGTGTGTTTGGTGGGGGAGGGGGGGGGGTTAAGTTCGTTACATTCTACATATTTTCTGATATAAATAAATCGAGCCTGCAGCTTTTATTTCGACGAATTAATTATTTACAATACGAATGGCACGAAGGAAGTGAAATGCTTCTGCTTCGTTTTGCTTCGAGCTTCTGATTTAGCCTCGTAATAAGCAAAAGTGAAACGAGACAATTACTTTGCCCAAACACTCTAAAACTTAATGAAAAAATTAACGATTAAAACAGATGTTATTAAAACTTGGTCCGGCCTGTTTGTATTTGCTCGTGTAGATAATGAAGATTAAATGAAATTGATAGGAAGTCGACGTAGCACATAATACGATTCTAGAGGGTAATAGAGCTCGGGCGAGCTTTTGCAATTAGACTTTTTAATTTTTATTAGTGCGCGACCGCTGCCTAAGCGTATGCATAATGCCATGAATATTTTCGTCGTAACTCTGCCAACTTGTCTCCCAAGGAATTAACCCTTAAATTAGCAGCTAGCTCAGACGCAAAGTCCTTGTATCTTTTGCTAAGTTTGAGCCCTGGCTTTTTCTCCGTCTCCGGAGTTCCCCTTCTTCCCCCCCCCCACCTATCCCTACCCCCATCTCGCCACCTATCACTCACCCTCTCTCTCTCTCTCTCTCTCTCCCTTACGTTGTTGACGCTCTCAGTCTAGACTCATCTACTCGCTCACCCATGATACCCACCCCACTCCCCGCCCTATACGCCCACGGCCTTTTCGATGTAGAGTAGTCGAATGTATCGGAGCTTTGTCAAAAAAATAAAACCACTATTCCCCAGCAACGGGGAGAAGCAGCTGCAATGTCGGAGATTCAATCCATCGGGAAGTAGTTTGCCGTTCGTTCGCTACGTCCGAACGATAGAGATTTCAATGCCGAAGCAAATCGAAGCCACCGATGCGCCCGGACTTCCTCTTTTGCGGTCTTCGCGATTTCATCGACATCCGCAATTACAGGATTGCCAGCCTACAATTCCGCGACTGGTCCTCTTCCTGTTCAGGGTCAATTTACTCGACAGTGTATGAAGACGCGACAATCGACTAACGTCGATTTTTATCGACGGTCTATCATCGCGAATTTATTTAAGCTCACTTTACTCCACTCTAATTCAACTAAATCTCCATATGCTATATATTTTGCTAACGCATATATATAAATAAAATGGCAGGGTAATAAGTATAGAACGATTAAAGTAAAAGTTGATTATTTGTCCACTATATTGTACGGAGTGGATCGAGGCATTTGGTTTAGGCCTGTCAATAATTGTAGGACTTTTTATTAGGATGTTAGGAAAGGTCGACAAACTGTCAGGATTGTCAATAACATAAAATTTCGAATATATCTTGCATCGTGAGGAAATAGTCATGTTTTGAAGGTTGATTCGACGAGAAAATTGGCGACCAATGAAAAGTCAAGAGTTCTAGATAGAAATACGAGGAGAATCTAGGATTGCGACTGTCATTCTCTCCATCTCCTTGTTATCGCTGTTATCGTCATCACCGACGTCGTCGTCGTCGTCGTCGTCGTCGTCGTCGTCGTCGTCGTCGTCGTCGTCATCGTCGTTGGACGCCACTGGAAGTTATTAGTCTCTTACGCGCTCACTTGAGAGTTTCCTCGACGGAGCTCGCACTCGCTTTCGCGCTCTACCCGGGCTTATTTAAGCTGCCTTCCTAACTGCGCATACTAAATATGATAATATTGCAACGACAAAAAACGTCAGCGGTATTTAGCTCCCCTAATTACGGAATCGTGACTCGTTTGCAAACGGTACATTTTATTGCTCTTTAGCTAGGCTTTCCTACACCTAGTTCTTATTTTCTCTTACTCCAACTATCTGCGCTTTCTTACTCCTCGTCGCAACCTTTTCCTTATTTTAATCACAGCCGGAGGTCGCTCGTCTTGCCAAAATCGCCTCTACTATTAACAATATTTATCTATTACCTGCCTAATACGCGACATATTAAATCTACAAGTGAATTAAAGCCTTTTCATTTCTCTTTCCTCGGGGAAAATACAGCAGGGAAACGAGAGTCTTGCCAATTCAAATATTTACTACAGTCGCAGCTATTACTCCGTGAAATTAACAAAATTTCAGAAATTTCTTCACGCTAACGTAATTTCTTTTTCTACTTGATTAATCCAATAGCACTGGGTTTCAGCACCTTATGATGAAGCGCATGCAATTTTCAAATCTCAATCTTTTCCAGCCAGATAAATATCTCCGACCCATCAATTGCCACCACGATTGCCCATTATATAGTTTTCCGAACAATGTTCGATTATTGCTTTCCGATCGCTTATCGATTACAATGAAGTACTGCGCGAGAGTACTCGCTTAAAAAAGCTGTCGACCTGAGCAAGTATGCGACGGCAATGGTTCTCCCACTAAATCACCGAAATGCATCTCCGACGTTTTACTCGCAAGACAATTATCGCCTACTAACGCACATCGGCAGTAAAAGACGTTCGATTCATTGTATAAAGAACAGTCGACATTAATAATTCAGCCAAGGGAATTCGGTAAAACCAATGTCAATTTCGCGAACTGTAAAATATCCAGGAGGGTCCAATGCATGCAAGCTTGCAGTTTTAATTTTTAACAAATCCCGGCTTCTCTTTGAGCATCTCGATAACCGTGAGGATAGAAAGGACGGATTACGTGCGAGTTGCCGTAGAATTGTAGTGTCGGGTGGGGATCGTGAGGTTGGCGGAGGAGCGCAAGAGGGAGGGAGGAAGTCGGAGGAGAGCGCAGCAGGTTTTCCATGGCGCAGGAGCACGCGGGGGCTGAGAAAATAGTAGTAGTGGCCCCTTTAACGGCGGCTCGGGGCGGCCGGACCGGCGCGATGGACTCGGTGGGTGGTTCCCATTCCGAGCCCCGGATGCCCCGTTAGTATGCCCAACCCCGTCCCATCCCTTCCCCCGCAAATAATCTCCCTCTGTCCTCCTCCGTTCCTTCCTCTCCTTCCACCCTGGCCAGCCACTCGACTCGAAGGATCGAGAGACGAGCGCCTCCTCTCCTCCTGACCCGGATGCATCGACGTTTTATTCGCGAACGCCCTTCGCTCTCGCTGCCGACCCCCCGCCCCTCTACCACGACCACCCGCGTCTTCTTACCGCCAAGTCTCGCACTCCAATCGTCCTTTTCCATTTTGCCCGACTCTCTATTGGTTACTCCCTCTGACAACCCTCTCCGAGTGGGACCGAGAGAGCCATACCTCACGACGCACTTCGTCCATGAGCACGTGGGTGAGGAGAGAACCCACGGGAACCGATGAGCTCGATTATTTGGGCACGACGGATCGTGAGGGGGCATCGAGTAGCCGGCAAAATGCCCGAGGATGATGCCCCATGGCAGCGTACGGGATCTTTAGCCGGATAATCGTAGCCGCGATAACGGCCGCGTAAGGGGACAAGCAGATGACTCGTCGTTGCCTCCTCGCGGCATTGTCGGCAACATCCGCATTCACAGCGGAACGGAGAGGCAGAAGCGGAGAACGGAGGAGCGAGACAAGGTGCCCCCGCGTCGCAGTCATCGCGCCGGTTGGGAGAGGAAAGGGCAACACCACCTCCGTCGACTTGTCGGCGCCGTCGCTCTCTTTCCGCCTCTCCCCGTGTCACGGCCACTACCACTACTTTCGCGGTTACCGTTGCCGTTGCCGTTGCCGTCAGCGTCGCCGTAGCCGTCGCCACTACCGCCAACGCCACCGCCGCCGTCGACTCCTTCTCCAGCTTCGTCGGCGCTTCTCCGCCGCTACCACTATCCCCCTCGACAGGAGTGTAATGATTTTGTTTTAAGGGCGTGTTTAATTATGAATCCGCGGCCGGGCGAAGCTCCACCCCGGTGCAGAGGTGTGGTGAGATGACGCGCCGCCGCCAAGGTGCCGAAGAGAAGGGCCGCCGCCCGCGACTCCTCTGCGCCTTAATTGCTAGCTGCATTATCTATGCGCGAGTTGCAATTTCTAATTACTCTTGTCCGCGTACGAGGTCAATATCGCGCGAAAGGTGGGACGTTCCTCCGGCGAGCTTGCGAGCGACCAGGATCCGATCGACGTGCCTCTCCCCCACGTCTCGCCGCTGACCCAAATGGTCAGCGACGATAATCCGGGCCCCCCCGGTCTTTTAAACTCCCCCTACGTTATTTACAAAGTCTTGAAAAGACCCGCCGCCCTCGGGAAAATCTAGGCGAGCACCCGGTAATAATGCAGGGGACGGCAATGGCTCGTGGACGCACGCCGAGCGGAGATCCCCTTTCATGGGAATTGTTGAAAATTTCAAAAGAATTACACAAATTTTACGAGACGCTCCTCTTTTTTACTCCACTCTGGACAACCCTCATTTTCCGCAGAAAATTCGCCACGAGAGCGTAAAAAAACGTCACGCGCACGTAGAGTCGCAAGAGGAGGGCGAAAAGAGAGAAAGAGAGAGCGTGGGGCGGGGGGGGGGGCAGAATTGTGCTGGTGAAGGGGTGTGTGCTTGTATTCAGACACGTGTTCTTTATCAAAAACATAACGACGCCTTCGTTTGCACGGCACCTTCCTCGCGCTCAAGATGTCGGACTGAATCCGCGGGCAGAAAAGGAAGGAGCGTGAGCGGTTCGGCCGAGCTGAAAATCCCTGTCTTTTGAAGGACAGGAGGGGTGATATCCATGGAGAGCAAAGAGGCGACCAGCCACAAAGGTAAAAGGTCGTTTTGCAGGGCCTTTTGAGGTTAACCACGAGCTCGCTCGGTTTACTTTTAACCGCGAGGCCAACTCGTTGCCCTATTACGATTCGACTGTCGCGCCTTGTCGTCCGGTCGGACGAGCACCCATCGATCGAACGCTCGGCTGGCCCGGATAGACGACCCGCGAGTGACACCAAGGCCTTCCATTGCTCCGTCGTCGCGATTTGTGCTTAAGAGGCTGCGCCGATCTCTCGCAACAGCATCGTCGGATCATGGATGAAAGTAAATGCCGTTGGAGTGTCCGCGCACTGTCGACAAAGTACTGGAAAAGTATTAACTGTAGCCCAAGACCCTCGAATAATGGGCCTTGAAAGTAAGCGAATTAACTTTATGGACGATCGATCGAAGGCCAGTTAAGTAATTGTTACCTCGGGGCTGTTAATGACCATAGAATCGGGGATATACATTGTCATTGTAAGCGATTATTCAAGATCCACAATGCACTTCGATATATTGCGACATTTTACAATAGCTACGAACGTACCATTTGCGCAACATTTTACATTTACATTATTGAGTAGAATACGCAATATTGTCTCTTTAATTAATTTAAGTCTCGGTTAGTACACAACTGCATTATGATTCTACATTAAAACGTCGATTTATTTACCGTTCGTTCACATCGATCATTGCTCGCTGAATGCTTTATATCGTCTTGCAATTACGTTGGCCATTGATCTTGCAAAATACCGTGTATCATTCAATGATTATCTTGCTCGTCTTGTCCTACACGATCAACAAGACTAACCACTTAATATACCAAAAATAATATTTATCCTAAGAATTTCGGATCGATGATAATGCTCTAGGAGACACTATGGTTATGATTGATGATCGATTGCATTGATTAACGGCACTGCGCCACGTCAATCTTGTGTTACTAGTTGCATACTCGATAATTGCCTCCGTGTCTAAAACACTGCTCGACCATCTCCAGGAGCAACGCCATGGAGAAATAATTAAATTATCATTGAAAGATTTGGATGCAAGCGCCGTCCAAGATTGCGCGGATAGATTAATAGATGGATTATGGACCGCATAACGAGAAATTCCCGACGCGCTCACACTTTTAACCGCATCCGGTCAAAATATTTGAGACGCAAGCGGCTCGCCAGTAATCGAGGCAAATACGAAGATTGCGGCAATTACGTAAGGAGAGCGAGTCCTCGTAGCGGGAAATTGCGAATGTCCGAGCGGCGCCTCGCGCAATCAGCCCCTCCTCGAGCTTTGCGATTTCTTGCATCAGAGACT
>NW_011948415.1:8631994-8677835 GCF_000503995.2 Ceratosolen solmsi marchali
TTCCTTCTGGACCGTCCACCCATCACCACCACCACACCCCTCTCCACACGCACGCACATCCCTACCTCGATTCACCCCCATGTCCAGCGACGACCCTAGGGCTCGGGCAGAACGAGCGCAGGACAATTAAAATAGCTGCGCTTAGTCGGGGCGCGGTGCCGAGAGGGAGAAAGAAAGAATGCGGGGGTGAGGCGCGCCAGACGACGACGACGGCTCGGACGGACGCGCCACGTAGCCTCTGCTAAGTTCTTTCCGCTCGGCTGCAGCCAGAAAGGGAATTATTTTAATTGCGGACAGCCCCGCTCGGCCAACACCCCCTTCCCTATCCACCACCCGCTCCCCTTCTCGTAGTACACCCCCGCCGCCCCCGACCCGCAAAACCGCCACTCTTACGACGCGCTCGCAAATTTTGGCCCGCCTACGTACACACGGACCTGACCGCGCGCCCCGATCGTTCCGCCCTACCCGCTCTTAATGAATTCCTCGTGTGATTATCTTGTTACTTTTGAGCTTCCACTTTCTGACCTTTATCCTTGTGCTTTTCACCCATGGACCTGGACCTCTATCCACCCACCTCTCCACCCCACCCCCTCTCATATCCTCCATCCCAGAAACTCCCACACTCTCTCTCTCTCTCTCTCTCTCTCTCTCTCTCTCTCCCTCCCTCCCTCCCTCCCTCCCTTCCAACCTTCCACCCACCCTCCCCACGACCACCCCCTTCCATCCATCTGACTCTCGTTCGTCGGTCGTTCCAATCTCTTAACCGATCTCTCGTACCCATTTTTATGCCTCGGTAAAGATTTAAGGATAATTTCTAAATGATCTAATAAATGATGGTCATCGGGCTTGGTTCGCGGATTACCTAGAGGCAACGAAAAAATAATCAGCGACCCACGTAGCACGTGTCCTGCGCGTAACTTTTAATGCAATTTTATCAAGATGCCTTTGGAATTTCGAAGATACTTAGCAAAATACGAGTGTATTCAAATGTTGTCTCAAGTTGTTAAGAAAAAAGTGTATTCAAATGTTGTTTCAGTGGTCTTGCTTAGACAAATAATAAAATGTATTTCCTATACCGTCGAAAAATCATCGCATGAATATAAAGAAAAGAACTTTTCGACTTTTTCAATGATATAAATGCCCATCGCAATTGCTTACGTATAAATATGCCAGTATGCCTGCTTCTTTATGCTTCCCTATGTATTTGTTTCTTTGTTTTGTTTGTTTTATTTTTTGCTTGGTTTTGTTTGGTTTTATACCAACCGTTACGGTATTACAGTGTGTACTTAGTTTTTATTTACCCGGCATTTCTCCAAGGTGATTACAAGCGCGCGTTCGCTATAAAAGAATGCCCGTCCAATTTCTTGGACAAGCTAAAACTATATGACGAACAAAGTACGAAAATAGAAACGTACAGTGTTGGTTAGATTCTTCGGTGTTGTTCTCCCCACGAGGAAACAACGATGTAAGCCCTAAATATTTCTCGAAAACGAGGCCCTGTTCAGTCGCAAACAACCGAAACCCCTCGTGCAAAACTATCTCGCTACCTCCCTTAGGATTACACAACTGCTTTCTTCATTTGCCACTGTGCCGGACAAATATATGGGTCAGGATAAATAATCATCGAGTGACCGACACAATATTATAAATTTAAAAAAAAAAAAAAAAAACAAGCTTTTTTTTTCATTGTGTTGAAATTCAAAATTACATGAAAAATGAAGCTAATTTTAATCAAATTCTTCATATATTTTCGAAACACATTTGGCTGAATCCAAATTTATTTTTCATCGATTGTTATCAGGTACTTTTACTCAAAATATGCTAAACCATCGTAGCTGCCGTTGATTATTAGCTGATTTTAAGGATTATTGATAATGAAATTTATGAAACTCCTCGTGTAATATAATATTTTAGTTTATTACATTAATAATAATAAATAATTCTGAATTACTCATTATACATGAAATGGAATAAAAGATATTTTTTAAAAGAAAATCTTTATTCTTGATTCTTGTTATTAAAGATTAAAAATTCAAATGTTATTTAAATTACGATGATAAATTACATTGCTTTTTACATTGCTATTTTTCAAGAAAATTGCATAAGGATTTAATTCCTTCTCTCTATCTATGTATCTATCGCTCTCTCTCTCTCTCTCTCTCTCTCTCTCTCTCTCTAATCTATTCTATTACTAATAACACCATAAACATATTCAAATATAATATAATATAAATTACCCTATAGTGCGGGCGTACAATAATGAACTCGTAGAAGAGAAATTTCTCTTACGTGTCCCAATATTTTTCAATATACTAGAAGAAAAATTGAACAAAAAATCTGCACGTGAACATAGAGATTTATTTTCTAAGTGATTTTAACAACCAATTCACTTTAATAGGCTTTTTCAATTTATTAAGGCATAATAAAATATCCCTGCTTCAAACGTTATTAAAAATTAAAAATCCTAATAATTCTATTGTATTTATAAATTTAAATAAAACATCAGAGTGCGACTTAGTAACAAATTTTCCGACCTAGTGATAGTTGCTAGTAGTACCAGCCTGACCACGTACTAGCACTAGCTCATACAATGAAACTTCTACTAGTTACACGTACAAATGCGATTGTTAAATTTAGTAAAAGTATTTCTCGTGAAAATTCCTTAACTAATTCGAAATAAATACGTGACTTGGTAAGAAGCGATTTTTTTATTGAAAGTATTTTTTGTTGAAAGTAAGGATCGTTTATTTTGATATTTCGTTGCAAAATTTTATAATAGATAACGCATTAATGTCAAGTAATAAAAAATAAGGAATAAATTGGAAAATTCATTTGTCGTAGAGCATAAGTTTTCGATTTTTTAATTGTAATCGTCCAATTCGCCCGACATCTTTATGCGTGAGCTATACGTATGTGATTGAAAGTGCCGACGATGTGGCTTAACTCGAGAATACTTCCAGCTCAATGTACTGAGAAAGCACATAGTTTTACAAGACGCCAGTCATCTGTTTCGCATGGAACAGCAAAGGTCAAAGCGGCAAAAACTCATATAGTTTTCATTGAGCATACCGCGCGATATTTCATACTAAATATTCTCGACAGAATTCGACACTCGACAAAAAGATCCCGGCAATTCGAGATAAGAAACAAATGCTTTGTAACATGTCGTACTAGCTGAGATAGACGTTCAAAAAAGCCTGCGTAGGTATTCAGCTCACAACGCGATAATCAAGTTGTCGACCACCCCAACAGACGCAACACAACCCCAATGCGACGTACGTTCAGACGTATTTCGGGCAGGAAATTTTTATTCTAGTTTTTAGCTCATTTTCCAAGTCATACTTTTACCCGACCAAAAATTTATAATCATTAATTGATTTATTATTATCTCGAATTGACCGAGCAATTTCCTAATTGATAGTAGCAAATGATCCTTGCCTTAATTAATACAGCCATGCGTAAATTATTCGAAACGTAAATTCAATAAGTCAGCTGATCATTTCATCGTTGTATACGTCGAATAATGTTAACTTGAAGTTAAAGAACTTGAAGTAATTATCGTTTAATGAGAAGCTAAAATACTAATACATTAATATTTCCTCACGTTTTTAAATTAATTGTTATTTAAAATTCGACTTGGCGACTTTATCAACGAGTTTCCTATATTATGTTATTACGTAATTACGAAAAAAGAATATTTCTGAAAAATGATAAAAATGTTAAAATACATATATAATTTTTTTTATAAATTATTTATATAAATTATATAGATTATATATATTATATTATATATATTATAAATATTATATATATATATATATATATATATATATATATATATATATATTATTTACATAAATTATTTTCTTTATTAGATTTATAGTAAAAATTGTATTTACTTTAAATATGATGAAAACTTAAAATAAAAGTAACTTAAATTTTCCCCATCCATTATTATTTATAAATAAATTTTACATTATGTGGTTCAATACACACTTAACATTTCCTATACATTGAATTTCGACTCTTTATTAAAAAAAATTTTTACACGCACGAGTAAAAATTTTGTATTCGTAAATAAGCGCCCGTATTAAATAAACAATCTACTAGCCTATCATAAAAATTTTCCAAGTATCTCGTAATTATTGAACGTACAAAATAAATATAAAAATATAGAGTATTCAAGATTTTCATATTATTGCATATATTAACTGAAAAGTTTGCCAAGTACCTTTTCTCGGGACAAAACATATTTAAAACCAGTGAATCGTCATGAAACTAGACATAAATCAATTTATAATAGGACTGGTACATTGTTTGCTACACCCAACATGGTAAATTTTCCCTAAAGAGAAAAAAAAAGATTTTTCAACAACGATGTTCCTTTACAGACATAATTAAAACTTCAAATATATTAGATTACGTAATGTCAAAAGAGTCCATTCATGGACTAACTAACAATATTGTCGTTGCTTCGGAAACATTAATACCCTATACATATTGTACGATATCTTGCTCATCCTTATAGAATGAATTTTTCAGTTGGTTAAAAAATCCAAAAGCTAGGGAAAAAATCCTGAATATTAGCGACTTGCTTGAATTATATGCACGCACATAAATAAAAAGTTAGCTGCATAATGTGTGCTCGTGGATTGCTGGCTGAGGTACCAAGTTGCAATATGCTAGGAACTCTGTATCCATAACCTTGATACATTTATAAATGTAAATGATTTTATGCGCCGTAAAGCAGCTGTAGGATTATACAACATTTCTAAATTTTGAAATTTTCATTTTCTCTTCAATGTTTCTCATTCTCATTGGTTATATATAATGCGCGATTATGTGAACAATCTATATTTACTCTTGTTTACTCTTCCTGTTCATCCTGAAATACAGATTCAATTTTTAATTGATAAAGAGCTCTCTTCGCAAAGTATTTTCAAAAAATCAAAACATAAAGGAGTCATTTATAATACTACAGCGTACTTATTATTAAATATTAAAAATGTTCATTTTACTTTTTATACTACGATTCTCTGCCTTTCCTTCTCTCTCTCTCTCTCTCTCTCTCTCTCTCTCTCTCTCTCTCTCTGTCAGGATATATATATATATACACAAGATATATATATATATATCCTGACACTTTTTTATTTCAACATGAAACGTGAGTTAAATAAGAGGAAGCAGAAGGAAATAAATGGCTCAATGAACCGGAAGATATAAACCAAGATCAAACGACAAAAAATATTAAAGTTTACACGGGGACTTTTCATACTACTGCGTTGTCGTGAAATTTCACATTTATTCCATCGGAAATAATATTTAAAAAAAGCGTATAAAATATATTCGTTAAAATTACTTATAATGTGCATTCTTTCGACTTCGGCTTGCCAAATTTGTCCAACAGCAATTGATTTCGTATTTAGCAAAAGGGCATTGAGATTCATTCGCACATACAATAAATTTTGATAAGTGGGAATTTCCCAAATAAAGAGAATAATCAAGATTCGATACGCGCGCGCGCGCACACAGCGAACTATTATTATAATATCGTAGCATTAAAAGGAGTTAATCCGAGAGCAAAACCGAAGCAAAGACGGGGGTGAGTAGTAGCTCTAAAAACTTTCTCCAAACACTCGACAATTACATAAAGTAAAGCAGTGACAAATAAGCATTGGTGTTGGGTGATATTAATCGAGATTGGCTAGCGCTGCTCGGGAACTTAAGCGCTCGTTAAGCGGAATGTCGAAGGATCGAGGAAGCCTTGCGTAACGCCCGTGCACCATCAAGAGCAACGAAAAGATGCTGAATGGAAGCGGATGGAGCGCGAGCTTCCGAGTCCCGACCGAACCTCGTAGCGATAAAACACGACGTAGCACAAAGCCCCGAGAGTTGATCTCGCTCCTAAAGCGCGAACGCACTCGTGCGAAAATACGGGGCCGTGTAAGAGGCCGGGGTGGCGTCGCGCTAAAGGGAAGCCACACCAAGTGGCGTAAGCGTCCGCTGGCCTCGAGGACTCGCGGAAGTCGAGCCCTATCGTTAAGTGTCGAGCGCTACACCAAGTCCAAGACGGCAAAATTGTAAATTTCCTAATTGTAAATAATTAATGACAATTAATCTCTCGTCCACAGCGCCACTGTGGCTACGACCTCCTCCTCAGCGGCCATTATCCCCGAATTATAAAGGGGGTCGAGGGGCCCTCGGCCCGACTCAAGGGCTTCTCCTACTCCCACTTCTCCTACCGCGCCCTTCGGCTCACCGAGACAGGGCCCGGCTGTCCTTTTTCACGCGCCGCGAACAATGCATCCCGCCATCCTCTCGCCGCCGAGGGTTCCTCAGCTCGAGAGCCGAGAATTGCGCCCCTTTTTAACATCGGCACTTCCCGGCACTCGCGCTCTCGACTTCAACGATCGCCAGCCCGGCTCGCGTCTCCTCAACCACTCGTCTCGCCCACCCACCCACCCAACCACCCTATACCCTCTCCCCCTACCCCCCGGCCCATCTCCTACATAATCCCCAAGCTCCTCCTCCCCTTCCCCCTCAAAGAAGCGCGAGAGGTACGCTCTCAAAGTCGATGACCAGGGCGCAACCCCGGAGTCGCGTATTACGCGGAATGCCGTGTGCGATTCGCTCCTTCGGCGATTATGCGAGGGGACGTGCCACGCAAGTCAGACCACCCGGGGAAATTAAGCCTGAAACTGTTATCGCGAGCCTCTGCCATTGTGTATCAATGTGATTTAAGTAGCGGGGACCTCTAATATCGACCCAATGACCTTCCGTGGTCTCGTTAATCCTTGAGGCAAATGAGCTCGTACGCGACGCGTACTACCAATGTGCATTCGTGCGCTCCGAGCTGCTCTGCGGTAATGATTATGGGTTCCTGTAACTGCCGTGAACGCGAGGATCAGCTTCACGGTCTCGCGTGACCATATCCTAGAGCTATTAGAATCGAGTCCTTGTTGCGCCCGTAGCGCACGCCGCACCGCCTCGTTCATCCAAGATTACACGAGCCATTCGATTATTACCTTACAAAGCGAGTTGTTATTATCCTCCGACGAGCCATTATATCCACCTACGCGACAAATTGCCTGGGCCGCGGCAATTACGGGCTGCGTTTTTACGTCACTCAACCGATGGCCGTCCCCTTTACGCACGCGGTACAGCGGTGAGCGCGCAATTGCGTTCGACCTAGGGAAGAAATAAAAAGAAGAAAAAAACAACAAGGAGAACGAGAATTTACTGAGGCGTTGGCTACTTCTTAAAAATGTGGTGACAGCATGAGGAAAGAAAGGAGACGCGCGAAAGTTTATTGGAAAGTGTCGCGTGGCCACTCTCGAGCGCGCAATCGCCTAATGTCGCAATTACGAGCTATTCGATTCTTCGTGGCGTTTGCTCTGTGTCAACCATGACAACGTTGTGCTTAATTATTTAGAGATGCTGTAAATTGTCAGTGTCATTTTGTAAATTAAGTTTATGTTCGAGGTGTAGTTAATGATGCCTACGACAACTGGAGGGGAGAGTGTAGGTAAATGTTTAATTATCGATTGTTAAGAATAGGGTTAGATGGGCCGAGGTCATTGATAGCCAATTAGCACAATCGCTTGAAGCATGATATTTAATTTTCCATTTAATGCTTATTTAATGCTAATTTTTACACTGGAATATAGTAATGAATGTTATTGGGCTGTCGAGGATCCTAAATAAAACTTGAAACCAAAATACTCACGTGACGGAAATTTAGTAATAATATAGACGGCGGACCGCAAAATCTTAATAATATTCGAGTCTTAAGTCGTCATCGTCATAAGAGTCCCGGTCAATAAGAGTACGCAGTACATTGGGGATGTGTGAGGCGGGCGGGGGGAGTGGGGAGGGGGAGAGGACCGAGGGTACGATAGCGAGCATCTTCCATTTATATCCAGTTTGAGCGATAGGAAATGTGGCAGGCCGGTTTGCGAAATTCTAGTTTAGGATAAAGCGGAAGCATCGGTATCAGTGGAAGTGGCGGTAGGGTAGCGAGAGGGGGACAAACGAATGGAAGACAGACTCGAGTCTCCTAACAAATGTTTAGCACTCGATCTAAATTGAGTTACAGCCCTCTGGCCCGGTTTTACTCTCACCTTCGGCCATTTACCCCTCGCCCTCCTCGTCCGGAGACTTGGATAATATCTCCAAGCTGTCCCTAAGCTGCGCCCACGATATTGCTATCTAATTCCTCCTGAAGATATCCTCGCCGGGGACTTTATTTTCGCAGCACGCTCCGATTTCTCTGGACTTTTTCCCGAAACCTTTTTCGCCGTCGAGCGGCAGACGGATAGATTTTTCTTCCCAGACTTAATCTAAGCCTCGAGAACGCGGGAAAAGGGATGGTGCAGATGGAAGAGGAGGAGGAGGAGGAGAAGGAGGAGGAGGCGTGAGGATCAGACTCTCGCCGCTGAGCCCGTGCCCATTTTCACAGCGAGAGGATAGTCATGGATCCCGTGCGTTTTGATTTCAAACGGAATTTAATTAAGTACTGAGAGAATACGTCGATCGATTCTCCCTCATTCAGAAATGAAGAAATGATAGGTCGGCATAATCGTAGTAGCGATAGTAGTAGCATTAAAAAGAAATATCCCGACATAGCGAATTTGTTTTCGTAAGCATTATTCAAGCCTAAAATGCAAAAAAAGTGCTATTCGCGTATAATTCATTATTCGCCTTTGTTAAAGTGAACGAACTCACCATTCGCACCCATAGAGGCACACAAATAGCTCAATAATATCAATAATCATAATAACAACGAGAATAATAGAAAGAGAAATAGAAAAGGAATAATCCGTCAAATGTAAATAAGATTTTCCCAATGAAATTATTCGTATTCGTTAAAATATCAATTATAATAGAGATCGTATTTATTTTTGATATATCGTATCGTAGATCGGGAGACTTTCGACATATCAAGGCACAACTCGAATTTCATTTCATGATATATATATATATATATATATATATATATACATAAGAGGATAAATGTATTCGTAAGAGTTGTCATATTAAAGACGAGACTTGGCCATTAGTTACTCGATAAACGCATAGACTATAAGCGCATACCGTCATTTTTCATCTATTATAGCTAACCGATTAATCATTCGCTTAATAAAAACAAGGGATGTCGCATCGAAGTCGAGCAGCCCCGCACATTCGCTAAGCGACATTGGCGGTTAATGCGCCCGGAGCCTGTGTATCCCCGTGCACTTGACGAGCCCTGATCAAAACCAATGTCCCCGATCCTCTCTCACGCATGCACATACACGCTCCACCGTCACCCATTTCCCATCCCCTATTTAACGGCCTGGTAGGCTATACTGCATCTACCCTCTCGCTCTCACCACCCGGCCCATCTCCTAACAATGCCTCCCCCTTTCTCTGATTAATGACATCGCCACTCGCGCGTCACTCCCCTCTTCTTCCATTCTCCACCCAATTCCGCCTTTCGAATTGTTGCGACACTAGACTGGATACTTTCTTCTCCTCGTACGGTTCCACTTCGACCGCCACGTCGACTCTTTCACTCGACGCCCGGCATCTCCGCAGCCAAGCATTACAACTTATTATTCGCGTGACCCGGAGGGAAATGTATTCTTGTGTCACGACGTTTTATACTTGCTTTAGACATCGATGTATGCCAGCCTCGAACTCCGGGACCCGGTCACCCGAGCGAGTAATCTCATATTATAAGAGAACGGCTCGCCAAGAACCTACCGACAGGCCCTTAACCACCGGATATCGTTATTTATTGGAAAATGCTTTCAGCCGCGCCTGACCTCATTAGACAATAAGCTGATTACGCCTCGGTCCTAGTGCGCCTTGTTGTTGCCCTTGAGCGCCATTTAATGATTTAATCCAGTCGGTCGTGGTTGGGTGGGTCGAGAGGTCGTGGCTGGGGGCGGTAACGGAATGGGAGGGCTGTGGGAGGAAGGTGGGTGGGGAAGGCGGTGGTAGCGAAATGGGCGCATTGTGGTGATGCGGAAGAAGGACAATGTTGAGAGTTAGGCTATGGCCCACAGGATCGACGAGTTGGCGCGCATAGAGATTAGGAGAGGCAGCTTTCCCCGCGCGACTTTTCCTCATCATGTCGGGCCTCGTAAGAAAGTGCATTGTGATTCCGCTCGTCTGCCACGAACTTGCTAACGATGCTCGAGCGATGCTTCGCGACTTCCTCAGCCAATATCCCACAATTAGCTTATCCTGTTAAAACGCTCCCTCGACGGAATTTCGTTAAAATTAACCTCCGCTCTCGTAGACGCCTCGACAATTTCTTACGCTGCGATCTTCTTCTCTTCTTCTTGCACTTTGCTCTCTTTGACTTCGTGGTCTGCCTTCGAATCTCGATAAACACGAGGCCGTTGATTTTTCTGGATCTTTTTAATGCTTTGGCTTCTAAATGCGGAGCTCAACTTCGGTCGGCTTCGCTTAAGTCAGTTAAACTGAAAAATTAGCCTAAGGCGAGAAAGAAGCAGACGTTTACTCGATATAAGAAATGGATATTTTGCCCTCGCAACTTTGAAGTCGAGCGAGTCCTCATTGCAATCAACATTGCGAATACCTTTGTACGTGTGCCACAAAAATTTTCACTTTAACCGGCGATTATCGCAGCAATTTTAATTTCCTAAAATGTGGTGGCGCGTACACACGCGGCCTTCATAATTCAAACAATTCGTTCGCAGAAAGAAATTAATAATGCACAAAGTCATATCGTTTTCTAGTGAGTAGTTTAATGAAAAGAATAGGACTCCTGTACGATTGGCGTTGAAGGGGTGGGCGGCTTTGTTAAAATGAATGCAAATTATGTTGCCGCGCCGTGACGTTATTAATTTGTAAATAATTTGCATTCGAGAAAGAAATCTACTGGGAAAGAACGTCGAAAAAAAGTGTCGGTGGGTGTCGTAACGACTATCCAATAGTTTATAAGGATAAGCTCGTAGTCGAGGCGATCTCGGGATCCAATGAGCCCAAAATTGTCACTCGATCGAGGTACTTAAGTATTATGAGGAGAATCCCAGAGAGACAAGTCAGGTCAGACCTTAGTTTTAACGATAGGAGATACTGCCGATGTTCTCTCCCTCGATACCCTCGTGGTGAAGGCGAAACCGCTCGCCATTTTGCTAAAAAATTATTCAAACGAAACTTCTCCAAGCAAACTACAAACGTCAATACGGAGCGTTGTCCGTTTCAAGCGCACGGACGATTAATTTTTTGTTTTGTTTAAAGTTCTGCGCTTGGCAGACTCGCCCTGTTTCGTAATTCGACTACATTGGGCGGGCCATCGAGACAAGGGTAGCTAAGAAGATATAAAGAATTTCTGATTTCGACAGTCGATAATTCAGAGGGAAGGAATAAGGAGGCGTTTTAACGAATGGAGTTAGCCCGCGTTTATGTGTGTGCGCGTGGGTGCAGAGTAGGAAGGGAAACGACTCGTTCACGTACACGCGGCAGCGCACATCTATTACCTCGACTAGGCGCGCGAATCCAGGGTGACGATGGCCTGCCAAATCCCCGCAGAGCTTTACAGAGCGCCTGGCTTCTCTGTATATGGGATGCCATTATCAAAATGGACTCGTTTTTCTTCTCGCGCCTTCGAGCTGCTTTTTCTTACTCGTAAGAGCGCTGCCATTCCCTTCTTTATTTGTACGAGCTTTGGTTACTAGTCCCGATGAGAATGGAGCAACGCCGATTGATGGGAATGCTTCTCTTTCGCTTTATTTCGCACTCTGCGCAAGCGAACCGTTCGCAAACCAGCGAGTAAATAGAGATACGTGGCCTCCACCACCCCCCTCCACCGCCGCGTATCCCATAATTATAAAAGCTCGATAATGCTTGCCTATGTAATTGATTAATAGGGAAGGGCGGACGTGTCTCGACGAGAGAGGAAGAAGTCACACTTTGGCGCGCGTAATTATTTCATTAAGAGAATTCAATAAACTAACGAATGTGCGAATATTGGATGTTTACGCATCGCTTATCGCCTTTGGAATGACAATGTGTCAGTTGATAAATTACGGGGCTTTGTGTCGCAGGGGGTGATAATTCAGTTTTCTCGAAATAGATAATCGAGCCAGACACACGATACTGGTCAGCGACTGGCTTATAAAGTATTCTCGGCTTATTCTCTTTGAATCCCACAGGAATCCGAGTCACCCTCCCTTTGAATTATCCCCTCGAGATAACTATAGGTTTTAAGCTTCTTACCTCGTGTTGTCACGTATTTTTCTACTCCGTATACTAAGTGGACGAAAAAGAAGCAATAATCAACACAGTATCTCTAGAGAGAGTGAGTGAGTGAATGAGAGAGTGAGTGAGAGAGAGAGAGAGAGAGAGAGAGCGAGTGAAAAGAAGGAGCGAGTGGAGGAGAGTTTTAATTAACGTACCATAATATCTTTGATAGATTAATGGTAATTTTCTATTTCGCGATGCAGCCGTTCGATCGTCGATCGTTAAATCAAACGTCACAATTTCGTTCCACCTCCACATAACGTTAACCAAAAAATTTATATCACTTTAAATTCAACTTGAACCGATAAAAAGATAAGGAGATGATATTTATCTCCGGGCTTGCGACATTTGTTAAACAATGCCTCCTGGAATTGGGAGAGCAATAGTCGCGCGGCCCATAAAGTGACCGAAGGATCGAAATGATTCCCTCCTTGGGGTCGAACTCGGCTCCAATGAAATCTTGAAAATTTTATTGTAGGTCGACCGAATCGAGGTTAGACCTACAACCCCTCGTTTCTTAAACTTCAAGGTCGGTCCCCCCAACGCCTGACCGTAACTCGCCCGGCGAAAAGCAAAAAAAATCAAAGAAACGAAAGGGGGGAAAAAATAATACCACGAGAAAGTAAAAAGCAGCGGTTGCTCCTTTGACTGCTCCCAATGGTTAGAATAAGACGCGCGGGATGAAGAGGAACGCGCTGCGGTCAGTCGGTCGAGAATCGAGGGTCGCGTGTTCCGTGCATCCCCATCCTGCCGCATTCTTGAACGGCCTTCGAACTGTACAACCCTCGTTATCCCAACCCCATCGTTCCGTACGCAACAGGTGATGCTTTCCCGATATGGGCCCAACGAGCGAGGCGAGCAGCCACTGCCGCAGCCACCGCCGCCACCGCCACCACCACCACCACCACCACCACCACCACTACCACCACCGCCACCGCCACCGCTCCTGTTACCACCCTTGGCTCTATATAAGCAAGTCACGTGCGCCGGCCGCTGCAAATTTTACGGATATCACGCTAAGTGGACTCTATTGGAAAATGGAAAATGGCTTTGGTAATTGATTCTCGCCCCTCGGGAGAGCACACGGCATTTTCATCCTCTTAACAGCCGTGATTACTCTGCCGTTAACAGCTAATGCTCTCGAGTACGGAACTCACGTGGCTTACCCGACTGTTTTACCTCTTGTCACGCTAACGAGACCTTATTGCGCTTTTCCAGCGCCGTTACTATCTTCGATACATTTGCTAAGTGCCGTCCATTACTCCCCGCGTTCATCATTTACACGCTTGGCTTTTCAATTGGAAACCCCGTTTTATTTCTTTCACCTCTTTCATCGTTTTTATTCGTAAAATTACATTTGTCAACTTTTTCCAGCCCCGCATTCTCATTAATAATGTATCATTGCGAAACAATAGGTGTATAGTGCAGTCGCGACGATGAAAATCGCAATGAAATCTCAAGTGCATAAATCGCCAAAGCAACGACAAATATTTGAAACGTAAATTCGTCTTTGCACCAGCTCCGCTCTCGATCGGGGAGAGGCGATGGTCGAGGGGTTGGACGTCAGGAGGGAACGGGCATAAGTATCGCCGCGTTAACACAATTAAGTCTTAATCGCGCGCTCGTGGTGCGGATTCCGCGCCATTCCGAGGCAAGACGGAAGACAATAGACGGCTCCAGGATCCACGGCACCCTAGCATCGGCAAATCGTGAACTCCGTCAATTAACGACAACAAAATTCTTTGCTCGTCCATCGCGATCAGGATGTTTTCCATTACGGGACAACGTCTAGCGTAACGATCGATGCACTGTCTCGTCCAGAGCTATTCCATCTGATGAAGCAAAATGATAACGCTGATGAATTTATCGCAATAGCACGTTTCTATACAACTTCCTGCCCGCTCAATTGATTTGGCCAGCAAGAAGGCCACAGGAAGCGATAACCCTTAACTCATCCATTATCATAAATCGTTCTGCAAGTCTCCTTCCTCTCGTCGCGGCTACCCTCTAGCGGATTAAATTCTACTTAACGAGGTGATAATGAATGGATGAATGGTGAGGTGGATACGGGAGTGGGGTCGATGCACCACTCGAGCCACCGTTTGAAACAATGTGTAGTGGGCCTATGGTAGTCGACGTTTCGACGACAATTAGCGTGGCTCTGTTAAAAGTGCCAGATTTTGTTCGTCGACGTGGCGTAAATTGGCAAGGGCGAAGCTCGTGGATGCCTCGCTACGACCGCGCGCGCATTTTTCACTAAACGATTGCGATTGTGAAGGATGGCGCGCGTCACGAAATACGAGCCCGTAGCTTAAAAGCCCGTGATCCGGGTACTCGGTCGCTCGTTAAATAGCGTCGGGGGCACCTCGGCGCCAGATTCACCGTTGAGCGATCAAAGTTTGCGAAATAAGGGTCGGGAGAGTGCGGCGCCGCATTGTCGGGATGAGGAATCGCGGTATCGCCGATCGCGGCTATCCTCATCGGTCCACGTCAGAAACACGGGGCTCCTCGTTCGCGGCTCGAATCAAAGATGAAAATAATAAGGGAGTGGTGAGGTGGCGGCGGTGGTGGGGGTGAATTGGGTGGAGGGGGGTGTCTCGGAGGCCGATGCGAAAGGGGTCGCGCGCTCCGTGCCGCTCTCGTCGACTTCGTCTTTTCAGACGCTCTCCTCGAGCGCACCGATATCGCCGCTTTGATTTATGGATAAAAAGCCGCCGAGTACTGGCGGTGACAGGGCTGCGGCTCGCGCGACTCCGAAGAAAGAACGATGATGAATACGAATGCGATAAATTGAGGCTCCCGATAAGAGCTGCCGAGCGCTCAAAGTCCTGCCGGGGACAAAGAGCTTGTGCATTTATCAAGGACGACTACGAAAACAAAGCATTGATAATTAATAAGACCGCACTCGCTAGGAATAACGCCCGAGCGATATCAGAGAAATTTTAACGATGAAAATGTGCGCACCCCTCCCTGCGACCCCCAATCACTCTCTCTCTCTCTCTCTCTCTCTCTCTCTCTCTCTCTACTTCTCCAGCCCTCCGAGCGGCCAAGATGTGGGATATGGTGCGGTTGGCGCGGGTAGGAGCCCTCCGAGCGGCCAAGATGTGGGATATGGTGCGGTTGGCGCGGGTAGGGGGGATACCTCGTTGTGCTTTAGACATGGAGAAACTTTTTCAGGGAAAGATCGCACGTCCCTGTTATTATTTTTGCCATCTGTGCAGAAGGTGCGCCGAGTCGTGCGAATAAAGGCATCGACGTATTCCGGCCTTTCAAATAGTTCTTTCAAATAACAAACGCGCCCTTTCTCCATCCAATGCCCTCGCGGCTCGCTGATGCGTCAATTTCAGTTACCACCGCCACTGTAGTCTTGGACCGCGACAGTCTCCAGTCGAATTTAATAAGAAAAATCGCATCCCTCGTTACAGGTTATAACTTAAAACGCCTAAAGACGCGCTTTTTCACTCGATACAGAATTATATTGCTGCCCGTACAGAGCCGTCTCCCCCCCCCCCTCTCTCTCTCTTCCCACGTTTTTGTTTGTTATTTTCATGACAGATGCAAAAGAAGAAGAAAAAAGAATGAAAATGCATCGCGAAACTCAATCGCTATGGCTGGGTCTGCTCTTGAAACGCACCCAAAGAGCATTAACCAAATGGAATGGTAATACAACATCCCTTGCAGGAGTGCACGAGGTCGCGGCTAATCGAGCAAGTCCCGATCAAAGCAATACCAACGAGTGTGGAAGTGTGCAATTAGAGCGAGATGCCACGAAACGATTACCACGGGCGATAAAGGGTCGGGTGTGGATGTCTCGGGTGTCGGGCGCAAGTCACTAATAGCTTAATGCCGTAGCCAGTCGGGCCCCGGGTGGGTTATCCTTAGCGTTGGCTGTGGTAGCGCAAAATCGAGATCTCAATAATCACGTCAGCGGCAGACGACCGAGGCTCTGCTTCTGATTCATAGCGAACAACAGACACAGGCGGAGGAGAGCCACGGAGGACTACGCGTTCGACTAATTGGAATTCAATTAAGCCATTAGCCCTCGTGGAGTGGGAATGGGCGTTGGGTGGTACGGTGGTGATGATGCTAGTGGTAGTAGTGGCGACGGGGTAGTGGAGGTGGGCTTTGAATAATCGAAGCGAAGCCCGTATAAAGGGCTAGAGAAACGGCGGAATTTTTACGAATCGATGCGCCAAGTCTGCCTCGAATGTTGCGCGACTGGCCGCGCGCGTGTACAAACGAAGGGAAGAAATGTTTGTCCAGAGGTTTTGCGAGGAATCGGGCATAGCTAGCGAGCACTCCGGCAAACGTCGATCGTAGCCGATAAACGTGAAAGGGAGAGTAATGGCCGGAGGCGTTGGCGTCCGCGGACTGGTACAGGACATTAATATACGAAGCAC
The DNA here is from genome assembly GCF_000503995.2 of Ceratosolen solmsi marchali. Taxonomy (NCBI): domain Eukaryota; kingdom Metazoa; phylum Arthropoda; class Insecta; order Hymenoptera; family Agaonidae; genus Ceratosolen; species Ceratosolen solmsi. The sequence continues at coordinate 8,648,650 of NW_011948415.1, forward strand.
GGAACTCTCGGAGAAAGAAATAAGTGTGACGGGCGTGGTGGATGAGATGAGTAGAGTCGAGAATTGGAGGGAGAGGAGGAGGAGGGCTTTCTTCCAGTCTACCTCTCCCTTTCTCACATCTCTGACGTCTCTCTCTCTCTCTCTCTCTCTCTCTCTCTCTCTCTTCTCTCTGCCTCGGTGTATTTCTCAGTGTGCGCGCGCGTGCGTTTTTGGAGGGGAAGGAGAGTTGCCGGAGAGAAGTCGGGGTACTTTCTGGGGTGATTCGAGCCAAGTCCCATACATCATGCGTAATACCAGATCCGATTCTCATATTATATACATGTCCGCGACTCTGCTAGACCTCTGCTCCTCTATCCCCAAGACATGCGGGACGCATCGATAGCGCCCCCCCCCCCTTGACAAACATACACAACACCATCAGCCACCCTCCCCCGCCCTCACTTTTTCAGCGACTTCTCTAATCCGCCGAGTACATATACGCGTATAAGTCACTGGGTTTGGTTCGAGTCGTGGGTGCCCGTAAGCCTGATAAATGGAAAAACACGAGCGTCACGCGGTGCGGCTTCTTCGCAGCTCGCGTTATTATCGTCTTGGCGCCGATTTCCGCACCCCGTGCCCCTCTGACCCCCTCCCCCCACCCCCCCACAAAACACATACCCACCACCGTCCCCCTTCCACAACACCGCGTCCACCCTCCGATCCCCAAAACGCTCCTCCGTGGCCGCCCATCTGTCATATTCCGGAGATAAGATGTTTGGAAAATGAAAGGCCGTGTATCTGACTGACAGCGGCATCCCAAATGTCTTATTAACGATGCGCCGTCGTGCGTGCCGTCGGGTAAATAGCAAATAGCCGAGCATTTACCTCGAGGTGACTCGTTTTAATTTCAGTAGCGATGCGACGCTACGTTAAAGGCGGGACAAAGACGACATTTTTCATACAATGGAAATAATAAAGTCTGAAGGGAGGAAAGTGTTGGCGTGTGGGAGTACGCTTTCCCCAGCCCTCCCAATACGTGATATCGTCGCCACGATGCCGTCCCCCTCGCTCCACCGTTACCGCATCCACTTGGTGCTGCGGATGTATTCCGTTTGCTCGCAATCCGTGACTAATGCGTTGCCGCGTGTGTGACTCGCAACCGTAAACGCAAAAGGGGTCCAAGTGCCAAAGTCAATATTGCGCGGTAGGTGAGCCGCGAGCGCGACGAGTTTTCGCATCGCGCTACGTTTGCCACGTTCGATGCCAATTCTGATAAAGTGATTGACATGCTTGTCGCTGAGGAAATCAAAGATGGTTAGACGAATAGATAGAGAGATGGATAGATAGATAGATAGATAGAGAGAGAGAGAGAGAGAGAGAGAGAGAGAGAGAGTGAGTGAGTGAGTGAGAAGAGAGAGAACTTTTGACGCTGATGAATTTATTGAACCGAATGTTGAAATCAAAGTAACACATAGTGCTTTACTGCCTTCGCACTCTGCTCTTTTTTTCTTTCTTCCTTCTCCGTCCCTCTGTCCCCATTGCTTTTATTGCCAAATGTATCAAACGCCAGGCTTAAATTTTTTAAAGCAGCAGACAATTTCTGCGACGTGTGGCAATTGCACTCGATGCAATATATTGCTCAAAAAAAAAAAAAAGAAGAAAACTCTAACTACTCTTTAGGAAGTCGGTAAAAAGAAAAAGTTCTTAAAAGTATAAAACAAGACTTTCGACATATTGGGGATATTTCAATTTACATCATTTTTTTCTAAGATTAATGCGAAACATTTTTTATCTTATTTTCCTCGTCCATCAAGTTTTAGCATAATTACGTATTATAGGCAATGCCTTTTTATATCATAGGCTTCTTTTTTTTCAATACTCGTAAATAACGTGGTACTTCTTTTATATTGCCCATTAATATTAACGGTATATAGTCGAATGTAAAGGAGACGGCTACATAATTGCGTAATTGTACGCATATTTAATTTGTTTTGCCAAACATTTCTGATGAATAATCGACAATGAGATGTATTAATGAAACATCAATTTTAAGCTCCCGTCTAAGATATAAGCAAGGCAATCGTATATTGAAAATAATATGAAAGCTCTGGTACAATAATTTTAAAAAATATTGCGGTTGATGGGCATGTATAAGGAAGCTTGGGATTTCCACTCGTTTGTAAAAGTTAGTTCTTCGATATGCGAAATATTGTCGATTGGCAGTTTTGACGATTTATGCATTTAATCGAAAGATAAATATTTCGCCACGATTTATTTGGAAAATCAAAACAATATTCAAATGATAATAATGACTATTGCTACCATTAGACGCGAATCGTTGAATGTATTTTATCTGAATTTCGAAGAATATTCATAAATTGTAAAAAGCTTTTTATAGTGAAATAGAGAAAATCCATCAAGACTGCATTGGGATGGCAATTTTGCTGAAGAGCGGCGAAGTAATGCGTAACGGCCCTTGATTTGAATTTTACGAGGCGTGTGCGCGAACTTCTCGAGAAATTTTACTCGAGCGATATCGAACCGCTGTGCAATTTAAATTATAGCACCTATCTGTACATAATTTATGTCCTTGTTTTCTAGCGTTGGCACGCGTAGACGCATTTGCTCATTTCGATCTTGCGAGAATGGGATAGCAACGAAAGAGAGCAGAAAACGTATATAAGAGAGTTAGATAGATGGATAGAAAGAGAGAGAGAGAGAGAGAGAGAGAGAGAGAGAGAGAGAAAGATGATGGAACAGCCAAAGAGATTGATACATCAATTTAAATTATCCTGAATAATTTGTAGAATATCGGATCTTTATGGCTTGGAAAATACCATCGTCTTGACGCTCTCTACCTAATGACGATTTCCCGCTTTGCAAACTTAATGGACTATTTTCAGCTGTAAACTGGGTAGTTTATCCTATGTCTAAGAAGCTCGAATTGCTCTACAATTCGACTCTTAATTTACTGAGCTCCTCGTCATCGTTTTTCAGAAAAATGATTCCTTCCTAATATACATGTATTGTATACAATTTTCAATCCTTCGTCAATATATATTAATGACTCATATGATACAATCAGCGACAAATTTTTGTAATAACATTTATAATAAACTTCATCTGGTAATTCATTATTAAACTACGATCTTATGAAACTACGTAAATAATTTTCACATAAATGGAATGTAATGTCGTGCGATTAATCACTATAAAATTTCTTTATTAACAATAAAATATTATATTGTTAGTCTTTATGAATATTTAAATATATAATTTTATATAATATTTTTTCATGCGCACACACAGAAGGATATTGACAACGTTCTCTTATATGAATTAGATAATGATTTATGGGCTATAAGAAAATAATCCTCTTACTATTTGATTTATCTAGTACTTAGTTCAATCTTGCATCTTATTTTAATAATCTTTTTGGCGAATCCAAATTGACAAGTTTTTTTTAATTATCAAAGAATTTATATTTTATGCCGACTATAAGATAAACATTTCATTAATAATTCTGCAAATTCTCTTATAAATTTTACACTTATTTTCATATCTTATAATAATAAAAGTTTTATCCATAGCAATAAAACTTTATGCTCTTATGTAATTAATGTTCTTTCGAGATGGAAAAACGTCAATCTTAATTTTTGACGAAATTAATGCTTCGTGAAAAAGGATTCCGTTGTTTACGCGAAGTGCCTTTGCAATTCAAAGTAACGAAAAACCTTTTGTTGACTCGTAAGTGGTATAAATGTCTTCTACTTATAATATGTCCGACACAACGTAATAAGCAAGTACGCAAGTGAAAAGACAAATAATGCCGACGAAATCAATATCGGTCGTAAATGCAGTAAGTACCCACCTTGTAAAAAAAATATTGCGTAAAGAGAGAGAGAGAGAGAGAGAGAGAGAGAGAGAGAGAGAGAGGGACAGATGTAAATAGGAGGGTGGTTAAGGGGGATTGTGGAGTGGAGGGAATGGCGTAGAAAAAGGTAGGTAGGCGATCGGTGAGTAATGGAGCAAGAAAGTTGCGGATAAATGTGAAAAATATCGCCACGAGCGCACGTGCGATGACTGTCCCCTGGCCAAGAGGGGGGGGGGGAAGCGCGTGGCGCGAGGAGGAGAGAGTATCAGCCATTCGTCAGGCTGTCTCGGGTTGTGGAACGAGGCGACAAGAGGCGGCAAGAGGCTTCCTGAACAAATGCCCGGGCAATCGTAGGAACGCCGCTGAAATACCGAATCGGCTCTCGGCCTCGTCTCGCATTATCATATTCACAATTTTCCTCGACTCTCTTTGCGCCCCGTGAAATTCACGCGCAGTCGAGACGACGATGTATTACTGCCATCTCCTATCAGTCTTGGCTAATGCCCGAGAGGCTATTAGCTTTGCGCATTAGCCTTCCTCACTTCCGGTTGCGACAGGCTTCTTCGATTCGCTGGCCAAGCGCCGGTCGAGTCGCACCAAGAAACGCCAAGGAAAAAATTCGCCGGCCGAGGAATAAGTGCCAGTGGCAGGATAGCGCGGCTGCGACATTAATTCTCGTTGCTCGCGGCGCCCAGCGAATAAAACGCATTTCGTAGCTGAAAATGATATTTATAGAAGGGAATTTATATTTTAAATTGAGCCCCATTAGGGGACAGGCGAATTTGAAATCCTCGCTCGCGTCAGCTTAGTGGGAAAGAGAGAGAGAGAGAGAGAGAGAGAGAGAGAGAGAGAGAGAGGGGCAATGGGGGGGCTCCGGGCTCCGCCTCGACTTCCACACGTTGTGTATCAAACGCGCGTAATAACCTAACAAATGGCCACTTTATGCGCTCGCTGATGTCGCGGCATTCCAACGCCCGGCATTACCGCTAATGTCTGACGTCATTCTTCAGCCATTCCCGTATATTCGCTGCGATGCCCACTTATGTGCCTCTCTCCCACGCCTCCGGCTCGCCTCTTATTCACCCTTTACCTACGAATTCGCAGGCTACATCCGGCTTCCGCGACAACGTGTTTTCATATGAATACAAAGCGTCCGCGTGGCTTTTTTACTTCTCGACTCACTCGCCAATATATTATTTATCAACTTAAATTACCATCTCGTTTTCTCACTTGCCGCTCACAACGACGGCTGCGGCCTGGCTTTTGCTCGAATTTTCGGTCAACTTGGTCTGCCGCGTAATCATTGTCCCTGTGATTTCTTACGCGCAGCAACTTTATTACCTCATTGTATTTTTCGCTTTCAAGTTTTCTGTTGAGGCTTAACAAATTGCTTAATCATCCTCTTTTTCCCATTAATTTCAATACAATCGTTAAGGCTTTATTACGGGGTGTCCAGATGTTGAGGGGGCAGCACACAGGTGCGATAAACATTCGTATTAAAGGAGCTCGGATAGAGTTTATAAGAGTTGATGCTGGAAATAAATAGAAGGAGAGAGAGTCGTTGGCCGATTGAGCCTAAGAAGAAATTATCGCTATTTTTTCACACTTTGACAAAGTAATTTATTGCACTCAATATCGTGGGATGCATGGGTTTTTTGTGCATAATTCATTGATATTTTTATCAAGCTGATAAAAATAATGTGCATTATACTTATGTTGTCTAATCAACTGTTATTTGAAACGATGCACGAAATTCGTTTACGAAACGCCCGTTACTAAAGTCCATTGTCCGTGTATATATATATACAAAAAAATTTCGCGTAATCTACGCAAATGCGTGTGAATACATAGATGTAGATGGGCGAGTAGTAAAAGCAAATGTCTTTACTCGTTTGCCTCTTCATTGTCAATGTTGTACTTTAAGTCACCACCACCTCGATTATAATACCTTAATAATATCCTGTCTTACTTTAATACGATGATTTATAATATTACATAATCGCAATAAAATATTGTTTGTTTATAATTTTTCAACGACCCATTGCAATCCATTGCAGCGTACTAGCAAAGCCACAACTTTATTTCAGGTAAGCGAAAAGCGCAACGCCACCACTGCCTTCGCTACCGCCACTACCACTCCCGCCATCCCTAGCTTAGAAAATAGAAAATCCTCCCCGGGCAAAAATGTGAGTAATGTCTGTAAATAAAAGTCCGTCAAGTGTTATTAAAGAAAGTTACTAAAGAAATCCGTGTCTGCGCTGCTGTATGCATCTCAGGGACAACTTCCCACTGTACTTTTGCTTTTGGCGTCAGCTCGCGCCAACTTACGACTGCGCCGTCTCGCTTCCCAAAGACGAGGCACGCAAGCTCCCCCCCCCTTCTCCGTTCCCCGCTACCCCTCGACACTCCGCGCACGAACTAGCTCGTACGCTAAGACGCGCGAGCCTTAACGTTCTTCCTTACTTGTGAGAACTTACGAGATACTTTCGTTAAAGCTCCTCGCTGGAATCGCTGCTGAGGTTTTAGCGCCTTTTTCGCTGGGACTTTGATTAGATCCGGGCGTGATGCACACCTCCTCTCCTGACGACTTTTTCCGAACCGCGACAAACAAGAAAGTCTGGCACGATCGTCCACGAGAGCGGAGATTCAGATCGGAAGTTGCTGGTGGCCATTGATGATGATCACGGATGGGCTATAAGCTCGATAAGTTTATAAGCTTTATAAACTTATCAAATATCAAGAGCTGTCCATCGCTATCATGAGTTTTAATATTTTAAATTGGACATAGAGTTGAATCTTAGCGAAGTGAGATCTGTGAAGTGAGAGGGCGAAGCGAGGCTCTTCGTTTATTAAGGGAGACGAAGGAGACATACGGTGCAGGGCATAAGAAGAAAAAGCTCTTGAAATTGACGGGCTCGGAAAGAGGGCGTTGTAGTGGGTGAGAGAAGGAAAAGAGCGAGAATGAAATGGCGAGGATGTGCGAGTGCTGAGGATCGAAGGCCGCGAGGATAGATAGAGATAGAGAGGTAGAGAGATTAAGAGGATGGGAGAGAGGGAAGAGAATGAGAGAGAGAGAGAGAGAGAGAGAGGTAGAAGGGAATGGAAAGAAATAAGAGAAGGAAAGCGCTGCCCAACCCCGGACTAGAGTTTGGAAAATTTAGTGCATGGAGGTCACAGGAGGGGGGCAGGCAGGTACTTGTTTCGTGGATGAGATTTAGTTTGATAATAAGATCCGCCCTTCGCGCGCAAAGGAGGTGGAGGAAAGAGAGGAGAATCTTCCGGAGGTAGATGGTAGGAGGCGAGCTGAGATACGACATTCGTACTGTGGTTTTAACTCTTGGTTATATCCGTAGTTATGAAACTGCCGGATTCAGGGAACCGCCTGCGCAACGGCCGCGCCCCTCCACCACCCCTCGTCCTACCGGCATTTCTAAAATCTTAAGCCTCCCCTTTTCCTCTTTTAAAACATGACTTTCGCAACACTTAATAATTTTAATTAATCCGAATAGAGCGAGTTCCTATATGTAGATGGGTTGCTGCCACCGCCACCGCCACCGCTACCGCCACCAACGCCACCGCCGCTTCCTCCCGAGTGAGCTGCTTTATTTGAGAGACGAGAGATGATTGGTTGGGCTCGTAGCATCGCGCTTCTTCCCCAAAAACTTCATCGACATAACAATTTGTCATAGAAAAGAAACACGGCTCGCTTCGCGTACGCAATGTACACGTACTCTCGACAAGACAGGATGAGCAAGTAGAGCGCGACGTTAATTCATAAAGTTTGATAATGCCTCGGCAGTCCTCGGATTGTTCAACGATTAAAGTGCCGGGGCTGCCGAGAGTGCGTATTACTAATAAGAAAAGCCCTTTGCCGAACGACGACGCGGTCGTTCTTTTAATTGGGTCGGCGGCGTTTCTGACCGTGTAAATAGGATAGACTTCCCAGGTCATATCTCAAGGAAGATTTTTAACAATCTTGAAAAATTGAAGCAAGTAAATATCTGAACAAAAGGTCCTTGCACATTTCATAGAGAGAGAGCATAATATCTCCCGCTCGGGGCCCTCCCACGCCAAACAGAATCTCGTATAATTAACCCCTTAATTATGGCAATTTTTCGTTATTCAGCTTCCTTCCGCATTGTGGGAAAAAATTCTCGAGTATTTTTGGTCACTTAAAGCACAAAGCTCAGGGAGCGGTCGAGGCGCATCGAGCTGCGGCGTGGAGAAAGAGAGCGAGCCGCGAGCGGAGTTTAAGGGAGTGGAGCGCGAGGTCGAATAAAAGGGAAATGTATGGAAGGAAAGATCTAATTTGTTCTTGTCCGTGGCTGCTTTGGAGCTTGGGAGGTGGGAAGGCGAGTGAGGCCAGAAATTAATATTCATAAGCGTCCAGAGAGGTCCCGAGGGCGGGGTCAACTTACATGTATCTTTCGCCACTGACCCGAACGCTACTGGCCCTGCAACACACCCCTGACTACGAGCCCCCACCCCCGAGCGACCGTCCGACTTCCCTTCCCTTGGCCAGGGGCTCGCGATAACGCTCCGAAATGAAAATACTGACCGCAGCCACGTCGCTTTTAAACCGCTCCTTCTTCCCTCTTCGTTTTTCGCCTTGCTCCTCCACAATTAATTCAAAGTCCCTCGGACCTCCTCCTGTCTATTGGATTCCCAGTAGAAAGAGCCGAGCTGCGGTCGGCCAGCCTCCGCAGATCCGAATAACTAACGGCTTATCGGGTTATCTGGTCGCGATTTTTAATGCTTTCTCAACCTTTCGCTGACTAATGATTTATTAGAAAGCAGGGACAAACGTACTATAAATTAGTAAACATCGTGACATAAATTTTACACGCGGTATGGGCCTTTATTTATTAGCCTTCCCTCGTGCTTTCCATCTTGCCCTACCTATTTGTTCACTTTTTTTTTATCATTTTTATTTCATTTTCCTCTTCTTTTATCTTCTTCTTCACCCTCTTCTTCATTCTCTTCTTCCTTCTCCTCTTCTTCTTCTTCTTCTTCTTCTTCTTTATTTATTTATTTTTTTTTTTTCATAATACTTTTCCTTTATTTTATTTTGCTATAAAAACAAGCTGCCCACGAATATTTATGTCGCACGGGGCGTAGAGGCGGATCGCTCGATCGATATTCTAAGTAAGTGACACTATTTACGAGAATTAGCGGCCCTGGCAACAAAAGTCCCTGGAATTCATGAAAAGATAGTTTTACTGACTTATTAGCGTGCCACTCCGACGTGCAGTTATGCTAAAGGAAACGGATGTACTCGGCCAACTTATTTCTTCGAAATTAATGTTATAATCTGTGAGCTGTAATTCAGCGAAGATATTAAACTATTCTAAATCGTACGAGAAAAGAGGATAAATTAAATGCGATTATTCTGTCAATTTAAAATAAGTGCTGGTTGGAAGAAAGGTTGAAAAAAATCATTTACCAGATCTCTGATGATTTTCGAAAAATATAGATATGAATACATCAATTCTCCAAATATAATTCTTCATTCGCATTCGCTAGGTCAACAAGATACAGAATAAATCCTGCAATTAGATTTATTATTCTATTAATAAATAGGTAGTATTCCATAGAAATTTAGAACTAGTTTTAAGAGAAGATTAATAGTCCCAATTTTCTGAACTTATAATAGTAAATCATTACAATAGTGAATTTCACGTCAAATTTATCATACGTTCGATAAATGTTATGTCTACGCTAAACACTTGTACAACACGCATATAAATGTAAAATTTATATATTATTATACTTCATTGAAATTCATGAAATGTGTAACGAGATAACTGACTATGACATTCATTTCATTCGATTTCGTCTCAAGCGTACAAAGTATTCTCTTCTTTAGCTCATAGTATAGCTCATAGTATCGGTACTATTTTAGAACAAATTAATTGAAAACTCAATTGACAATACATTAAGATTATGGATTTGAACAAAATAAAAAATGTATTTTAATTATTAAATTAAAGTAGCATGAAAATTGCTATAATAGTATCGTATTATTGTTCCATATATTTATGCAGATACGTCTTATCTATTATGGTTTAACATAGTGAATTGTCGGAATTCATTGCTGTTTCCAAAACTTAAATTTCAATTGGTTTTCATATAGTTGGCAGCTCCACCTACTTACGATAAATACGAGCTACGTTCTGTAATAAATTACAATAACTGCAAACAAGTACTTATATACAAAATATTCCAATAATCCTTATAGTAATTTAATTATTTTTAGTCTTTCTAATCTGTCTAATTCTCTAATCTGATCTTTGAATGATTTCTGGAGCGAATGTAACTAATTATTTATAGCTATGACATTTTATTTACTGTCCTATCACTAATTGCTCATACACCGTTTGAAAATTCCATTGGTCACTTGTTTGCGCATACATTTGATCATTATAATAAATTGGCTAAAAACTACTATTTAGTACTATGTTTTAACACGAAGGATATAATATCATCGAGCATTAAAATTTTTATATCGAGTCTCAACATATAAATAATTGATTTATAACCCTTAACAATGTTCTTATATTAATATTATTATATATACATATACGCTGTGTAATTTTAATTATATTGCATTAGATGGAATAGTAATTAAAATTAGTACAAATTAATGAAAAATAATAATAATAATAATAATAATAATAAGATATAATAAAGAATACAATGGACGTTAAAATTTTGCGCTTGCGTCATGTAATGTACTATAAATTGGGTTTCACTAGACTAAAATATTCATAGTATCGTTAATAAATTGTAACTTATTTATTGTATTCACTTGGGTTTCAATAATATTGTCGATTCAATTTCTTAAGATTCTATGGAGAATAAACGGAGCTTCTTTTAATACCCGAGATTCGATTATAATGTTCTATACTCTGGTGTTTTCCTTAAATAATTGTCGTTAGAGCTCTACTATTCTTATATTCTTTATATTTGGTAAATTACACGAACAGTATAGACGTGCTACGATGTTTTGGCACTATTTTCAAAATCAATTTAAACTTAAACGATGGATTATTAAATTACTCACGACTCTAGCATATTTTATCATTATTGAATTTAGTAATCGAATTGTACCGTCCCATTTCTCGTTGCTTATTATTTTTGTGCTTATTTTATAACAAAGCGAGTCAGAGGTCGAGGGAGGCGATTAAAAGAGCAGTCGAACGCGACGTAGAAGATTGCATTACACTGGGACGAAGGTAAAGTGCGATAATGGCGAGTAGAGTAAACGAGGTTATATTTACCAGTGACGTAAAGATTTAACGATGACGCGGCCCATTAATCACAGAGGCGAATTCGTGGGACGAATCAATGTGATAAAATATCGCCGGTAATATCGTGCGAGGCGAATAAAAAGCTCAGGGACTAATAGCGTGAGCCAGGGTCGACTGGCGAGAATGCGGCCGCCAATTTCCCGCGCCACAAAGCAAATCAATTGCAAATGAAAAATGTCGAGCCAAGGAGAGTCGAGAAGATTAGCCTGGGTTAATCGCTAAAGCCGCCGAGACCGAGAAAACGCCTCGATAGCGATTCTAATAGGGCGGGAGGCCGAAACGAGCCACTTCCACATCTTCGGCGGTTGCGCTTCCCAGCCAAACGACGCTACGAGCAGGCGACTTAACTTGCCTGGCAATAATAAAATGATATAGGAGCCAAAATATGCATTTAAATTATCGCCCCGCGATAATAATTTGCATACCGCAGCTCGGCGCGCTCCACCCTTCTTTCGAGCTCGCGCGCCACTTCGACGGCGCGGTCGTTCGCTCAGTTTAGCCCCGTTTAATTTAAATAATACTTGGCCGTAGCTCGCAGCTCCGACGATATACATAAAATCGCTATAACATTGTAAATTATAACTGATACGGCTTATATTTGGGAGGCGTAAGCCTACTACTCGCGACTACTCGCCGGCAACGATTAAGCGACGCCGAAATTACCAGGCAACCTTACGTCGACGCAATCCCAACAGCCGCCGAGGATCGTCTCGATCAGCCCCCACGCGGACACTCTCTTCGCGATCTTCTCACGGCTCTCTGCCCACGTGATAATTGCTTGAATTTGGAATGGGCGTAATGCGTCTCTCTCGTGCCCTCGGGATGCTAATACTTATGACACCGTCGTACCTACCGCGGGATTAAATTAGGGAGATTTAAAAATATAAACATTATTCTCGTCTCGAACATGTGGAGGATCGGGAGGATTTTATGATGCCGATGTACATTTATTAAGTTGATAATACAATGCTTTTAAAGCGCATCAGTACACATTATGAGGTACTTGGTTTTTGTATAAGTTGCGCAAAGTTTCGAAGATACGAGAGCGCAAAGTCGTAGCTCGCAAATGGCATGAGAGCTTTCGTATTACGTGGATTAGTCGCAGCCGTGGTGAGGTGAGGCGAGGCTACGCGAGAAGAAGCGAGGTGAGGCGAGACGGGTCGAGGTGAGGCGAGGAGAGGCGAGGCGACGCATCCTTTAACAAGCGCGTGAAACGGAAGTGAAGACATAATGCACGCGAGCGCAGCAAACGACGCGAGAACCTTGCGCAAATAATGCAAAGTACAAGCTCGCCACCTCTGAAATATATTTAGACATTCGTTCACATTATGATTCCTCCCCTTACCCCTCCGTCTACCTCCAATCATTTCTCTACTTTTACCCGGCCAAACACCGACCAAATTGAGACTAATCTCGGACTCGCTTTTTCTTCTATCTCACATTAGAAATTTTTCTTACTTTAAAAGCCCCTCGAAAGCCGCGAATTAGCTGAGTTTCGGTCTCTCGTACTCTCTCGCGCGCCCATCCATAACGTGCCGAAGCACGCATTCGTCACTCGCCCAGGATTTAAGCCGACAGTGCTCTCGCATCCGGGTACCAACACCGATGCACTTTACCAAACTTGCATAAACACTAGTGCAAAGAAGCTCGATTATAATTCGTTAATGAATGACTAGCAATTCGAGCCAACGGCTATGGACCAACAAACGTAGGATCTCGTTCCTTCGTTAATACGCCCCGTGGTGAAGCCACTGTGCCCGCGCCCAAGACGAGGTCGAATAAAAGTAAAAGCCAGATGAAATCCGAGGCTCGCAATATGCCGCTTACGTATCGCATGGAGTATCAGTAAATCGTGAGCAGCGACGTTTAGGGTTTCACACTTTCACGAGGCACGTATCCAGTCTCCCGTGGAACTTTAAAGGCAGCGGCGCACATAAGTTTGAAACTAATAAGCCGAGGCGAGCCGAGGCCCCCGGCCGATGAGGTCGAAGCTACGAGCACTCGGAGCACGACGCTTATGACGGTAACGGGACACCGATTACGTAACGTTGATCATCCTCCAACACTCCGTGAGTAAATTGGCTAACTTCGAAGAAGGAGAGAGCCGTGCTCATCCGTGCACGAACCTTACCTACTTATTTCACGCATCCCTTTCCTCTTTTTTCCTTTAACTGCAACAACAACGAACTTTATTATTATTATTATTAGCATTATTATTATTATTATTATTATTATTATTATTATTATTATTATTATTATTATAAAGCGCGCACGGTGGCTCGAGAGTCATGCCAAGTTTAGCGCTCCTGTCGAGTTATAACGTAGACAGACACCTTGTTGCGTTCATAGGGGAAAATCACCTCGGGGAATGTGACTTTGATTATATATTCGATGCGAGGAGGTAATAAGGGATTTTAAATTCGATTTTACGGCTGACTTTTGTAGCGTCTGTCGTTCGGCATTGACGGCCCGAGCTATCCTTTACGTAATAGTGGCTCACGGTCACAAAGACCGAGAGATGCCACGTGGCCATGGCTGCGTATAACATAAAAGAAGCAGCGATTTCTCGTCTAATTGAGAAAATCGCAAGGGAATCCAAGCAACGTTTCATTCGAATTCTCGGCTCGAGTTCTCCTGCTTACGGCCCATTGGGATAATACCATTAGCTTTGTAACTGCCGTGCGTTTACGTCAATACCGGTCGGAGCTAAATACCATGGCACCATAAAGCGTTTCCCGCTAGTATTCGACGAGGCCGCCAATAACGAAATGAAACCCAGTCGACAATAAGAATAAGAAGGAAAAATAAGGATTAATCGGTCCACGTAGATGTACAATAATGGATATTATCAGTGTGGGAGTGTGCGACTCAGCGTCGGGATAATGTATAAAGACATTAATCGTTCGCGGATGTGGCGTCGGATGTAGGCAAATTTTTTACTCGCGCGTCTGAGAAGGAGACATGCAAAATATTCAGCATTAAGCGGAGAAGATAAAAGCGCGAATGTTCGACAATGTATGCCCGTCGCGATACGCTGAAAAATGTGCAAGCAATAAAAGGGAAGGAAGGCCGGGAAAGCGTCGTTATTCCCGCGGCGAATTCGCATCGAACGAAACGAGGCGCCACGGGACATTCCAGTCCGGAGTTAATAGCTCGCCAACGATTAACCGTGGTCCGGCCTTTCCACCACCTCTGCTTCGGTTTTCCCACGTGCCAGGAAAGCTCGGACTCGGTCTCTGCTCCCTTATCCCGCCCCCATCCGCCTTGCACGCATACGTGCGCGCGCGCGCACACACACCCCAACCCAACCCTAATGGCTCGGAAGGAGCGACGAGGGCAAGGGACTGTCGCGCGAGCCGCTGTCAAGGCAGAAAAAACGGGTGGGAATTCGGGCGAGATGGGACGGGGGAGGGGGAGGACCGGGGGAGGGAAAACGTGTGAAACTCGAGCGGGACAGGCTGATTCCCCGAGTAAATTTAGCGTTTGGCAGAGCGGGGGCTGATGGCTAGGTAAATTTAGTCGACGTCGGACGGGGCCGAGCGAATGCCGGCTGGGCCAATAGTTTCCAGGGTGGCGCGCGCCGAGGCGACGCCGCCCGGTTTATAGGACATAATTTAGTGGACAGTTTGATATACAAACAATCTTTAATGAAATTCTTGGTGTTCATTAATAACGCATTACACTCGCGCGCGCGCTCCCAAGCCCTTTATAATTCGACCTCTCACGGCGGCGAGCCCCTGTGACATTTCCTCACCCACCCTCTCTCTCTCTCGCTCTCTCGCACTCTCGCACTCTCGTTCACCCTCATCCACTCACGATCCACCCCACCCCCTGATTCGCAGCCAACACCTCCGCACGCACGTCGGCCTCCTAGCACCTCGTCACACCTACCAACGTGCGCGCCCGATGTGTGCTCGTGGAGACGAGCACGGGATTCCGAAGCTTGGCGGGGCGATTCGGCCGGCGAAATTCACAGGTGGAAGGCCTGATTTATTGGAAAGCGACTGGGAGCGCGAATTCTTGCGAGGATTCCCGCCATCGAGCCCTTCATTAAAAGCCCAATATTAATCTTTGTATCGGGAGACGTTTATGTCTTTCGTTCGCCGCGCCTCGGCAAAGGCCTAAATTTTACACGAAATTTACACCTCGACTTTGCCGAGTAAATTCCTCTTGCGTCAAAGTACGATGCATTATTCACGAGGTGTGTCATACATGCGAATCCCCATCAAGTCTATGAAAAATTTATTATTTAGTTCGCTACAAGAGTAAATTAAATTGCCGGTAGTAGCCAAGTTTTCCTCCTCCCGTTAAGCTACAAAGACGATTGTTTGAGAAAATTATCTCATTTACGAGAGGATGTTGGTTTTACTTCTTTGGTCTCTGTCAAGTTTTTAGACCACGAGACAACAATTAATGGAGCTACAAAATCTAAACTTCTCGAATTCTAAGATACTTTTTTTTTTTTTTTTGTTTTTTTTTTTATGAATGAAATTGAGCATTTGATTAGCTTGGGACCTTGTTTTGTAATTTCGGGAGTATCACTTTTATTTTTTTAATTTGTTCTATTAATCCTCTGTAATCCTTAATGCACAGCGGGATAACAATTTTATAAAGAAATACACAGAAAAAAGTCACATATTTTCCAACTCTGCGGCAGTTACGAGTTTTGGCTAAACTCAAATGTCCTAGCTTCAAAATATCGTATATTGAGATAATTCACATTGACAAATCATAACAGCATTTTAATTCCCATAGTAATAAATTTTACTTTCTGTTATGCATATCAGATTGCATCACACGCAGTACAAAAGCTAATATCACATTATGGAAAAATAGCATCGTATCTTTTAAAATAAATTATCTGATAAGTATTTTTGATGATTCCGCAACTTTTGCCAAATTAACTGTATATATAAAAGTCCAATAACTATAATTTCAAGAAAGAAAAAAAAAACAATTTCAAAGAGTAGAATTTTCGTAAACCGTACTCTCAATTTTTTAATAATACCGCTAATTAATTGCAAATATAATAAAGAACGGATAATCAAATTGTATCGATTAACATTTTCTCTTCGAGTATAATTGAATGCTATTTCAGATATATTGATTTACATGAAATAAAATTGCGCAAAAGGATTAAGGAAAAATTGATTTTATCGTCGAGTATCGTATTCATAGTTAAAATTAATCACCAATTTAATGGCGGTAGTTGTTAAATTGTCTTTTAAATTTTTTTTTGTCTCTTCTATTTTCAAATAGTTTATATTAAAGTCTCATTCTCAAATATTGCTAATTGAAATATTAAAATAATAAATACTTCAATTCGTAAGAAACTTCGTGCCTTTACGTGAAGTAACTTTTCGAATTAATAGATTCATTATAAAAAGCAAGGCGATTATTTTTCCTAGCACTATTATATAAAAAAATTCCAAAGCTTAATAATGAAAATTACAATGAATTTTGACATTTGTTTCTGCGATAAGAGGGAGCGCGTAAGAGGGCCGATTATCGTCACGGACGGCTAAAATTTTTAGCGGCAAAGGGAAAAAAAGAACGATTGAAGGGTGGTGACGTGTGAAAGACGAGAATAGGGAAGAAGAGATTCAGGGAGCGAAGCATATGTGTGGCACACCGTTCGAAAGTGCGCAGTAATTGAGTAATTCAAAAGTGAAAGGTCACTCTCGGGTTCCCATCTCCCTTCGTCTCCCTTCGTCTCGAGCGAAAAGCCGACGAAAAGCTGGCGAAAAGCCTTTTATTTCTGGTGAATGCGGATGTAGGTGGCGGCTAGGCCAGCGCGCCCTGGGATTTATAAAGAGACCGTGAAATATCGCGGCAAAGTAAGTTACGTCGTTTAGTATGATTTGAGCCGAGCTAATGTACTTTAATAACATATTCTATGTATCTCGGACGAACGTAGCACAACGACGACGACGACGACGACGACGACGACGACGACGACGACGACGACGACGACGACGACGACGACGACGACGACGACGACGACGACGACGACGACGACGACGACGACGACGGCGACGACGGCTACGACGACAGCGATGACGACGATCATAACCACGACAATGCTTCCACTCCCACTACCCACTACCTAAATGGCCAATGGGAACATTATTTCACTGCGCTAAATGCATGATTCCGGCCCGTCTCCATGCCACCCTCCAGCAAGTTCTTTTCACGATAATTACAATGTTCCCACTCTTGTCCTTCTTTGAGTTTTGACTCGCCACTAATGACGACCGATCCTCCACACTGCAAGGCTCGACCACTACTCCGACGCTACCTCTCCTCCCTTTACGCCCTTTAGCGCTTATTTACACGCGTCACTTCTGCAATTTTTCGTTTAATTGCAGCGAGCGTCCAAGCCAACATTAGCAATCTCATTTGAAAGTCTAAAACACAAAGGGATTGTCGTTGGCGTTGTCTTTTCAGCAACGGCGATGAACGTAAAGTGCCGGCCGAAATATCCACTTAAGAAGGGCATAAATTACTTTGAAGTTTTACACATCAACAGACCTCGCTAAGGCACATTGGATTCGCGCCTCGAGCACTACATTTAAACGACACCGAAACGTCATAGATCGCCAATGATCGGTCAGATTTATCCTGATAAGGAGGGGGGAGTTTATCAAAGGTCCTCCATAAGATCGGAGGCCAATATAAAGCGAGGCATTGAATAAATGTCGGGAGGCGAGGAAGTGCGGCAACGTGTCGTTATGCCCGGAAAGAACGGCTGCATTTTCCGAATGTTCGACCCTAAAAGCCCAGCCGCGATCGTCCGCCCGTATTAATTCAAGGCATATTAATTTAGCGGAGAGAAGCCGAGGAGTTCGTAAAAGCGACGTGGAGGGACGGCCGTTTAAGGTACGTGCGAGGACGAGTCGCCGGGGCGATAATGCGCCCGTCAGCGCCACCGCGACCGTATAGAATTTTAATAAAGCGGCGGGCTTTACGACCGCCTGCGATTGTCCGCCATTTTACAGTCTCTGCGGGGCCGGGCATTTAAATTCTTAGATATTCCTCTCGACGTTCCGTGCGCCGGAACGCGACGGGCCCGCAGATTATACGGCTTAATAAAATAATAACGCACACGCCGGACCTCGTAAACCGGCCGCGGCCATTTGATTATCATAGAATTCGAGTTTGCTTCGATCCGCCACGCCGACCCCGATCCCGGAATTCGCCGCGCCTCTAATAACCGGCAAAAACTATCCCCATCTTCGCCCCCGTTTATTCCGTTGCGCTTTTTACGTTCGACGTGGATTGGCGACGCGCACGTGCTGCCAACGCAGGCCTTCTCGTTATTACTCGAGAGCTAGTTGCGGTGGCGATCGGAATTTATATGGACTCGACAGAGTCGCGTAATTCTCCTCCTTCTCACACCCCCACCATACCCCCATACCCCCTTTTCCTTTCAAATTTCTTCTCGTATTTCTTTCTAGAATTTCTTCGTTTGCTCGCAATTCCGAATCGCGTAGCCATAGTCGCGCGTGGCATCGCCGAGTCCGCTTTACCGACTCTTCCATCTCGCTTTCTCTTTCAATTCAATTTACATTGTTCAACGATATGCGCCGCTAAATTTTTTCAATTAGACCAACAACTCTCTCTCTCTCTCTCTCTCTCTACTCGATATCTTAACGTAACGATGGCTACTCCGTATCGCCGGCTACGTACCACCGATTACGCAACGTTCGTACGTAGCTGCTTGATCTTCGCAACATTGAAAAACTCCGTGGATGCGTATTAGTAGGCACTTATGGGAAATACCCATTCTCTGTATTTATTAATGTACTATCGACAGAATTTGAGTATTAAGTGTATATTCCTGGTACTTGGGTCTAGTTTGAAGCAAATCTGTTTATTCAAGCGAT
Source organism: Ceratosolen solmsi marchali (assembly GCF_000503995.2). Taxonomy (NCBI): domain Eukaryota; kingdom Metazoa; phylum Arthropoda; class Insecta; order Hymenoptera; family Agaonidae; genus Ceratosolen; species Ceratosolen solmsi. The sequence goes on from NW_011948415.1 coordinate 8,667,699, forward strand.
TTACCGTCGAGAAGCCGAGGAGAGAATTCAATTGTATGCGAAGAACATTCGATCTCTCGATTATAAAAGTGGAAAGAATGTATGAGAATAATTATATAATAAAAGAGAAGAAAAAAAGCGTTCTGTGGGCAGGCAATTTACAAGTACGAAGGAATAATATTCATAACTCGCTTCGGCTTTTATACTATCCTTAATAATTATGTCGAAAAATATTCATAACTGTTAAATATGTTACAATTAAAAGCATGTAAAAGATATAATAAAATGAATTTACATATTTCTTTATTTCTGTAATAATGAGTGGGGCCGCTTTTTTTCTTTTCTTGTTTTCTTTATCATCCACTGCGCTCTCGCACTTCTCTCAAATAATCTACGAATTTTCATAATACAAATATCCTTTTAAATAAATGTGTCCAGGGGCTCGATATTACGTTGCGAAGCATACTCTTTTCCATTATAATAAATGTGAAAAGGACCTCGTACAAGTCGAACGAGCAAAATATCAATCGAAGTGAAATCATGTAAAGCACGATTCGCCAAAAGATGGCGCGTCCGCGTGATTGGATAAAAATAATCCCGTAATTATTGAATGATAATGTTCTTCATTCATAACATAAATTAATAAACCAACCTCGCGAGAGAGAGAGAGAGAGAGAGAGAGAGAGAGAGAGAGAGAGATAAAAATAACGGAGATCAGATTTCGCAGTCGAGATTGCCGAACGTATCAGCCTCTAATTGAAATGTCTCGGTCGATCGATCCATCGTTACTTGGAAAGTAATTTTTCGTACGGTGCGGGTACGTCGGGAAATTGCAAACTATCCAACTTGTTTTGAGGCTTTAAGCTCGGCTCGAAGCAACAAGGCGTATATATAGACGATGAAAAATTTACCAGCACCCCTGTCCTCGAATTCCGCCCTCGAGGCACAAATGTCTGCCCTAACGAAACCATTCCGATATCTCGCTTGCGGTGTCGAGAGAGGCAGAATGGCTGTGGGTCGGAAAATCCGAAGCTCGTTTCGGTATGAAGTAGAAGAAAAATGCGCGAAAAAAGCCGTCCCCCAAAAACCAATGCATTAGCATCGAGGCTCGCCGTTCCATTTTCTAATTTTTCCAGCGCTTCGCGTCCTTATCAGCCATTATAAGCCCGCGGCTCCGAATCGAAGCTCGCCTCCCTTGCGAATTTTTCCCCACTCCTGGTGGAACTCGCCGCGAGGGCCGAGCCAAATAATTACCAGAGCGCTTATTCGGGATAACCGCGAAGGTACAGCGTCTTTTCCCCTTGTTTTTCTCGTCCTTGGCCCTATCCCCGGCCGCCATCCCTTTACAGAATGACTTGCTCGCTCGTTCGCCCGCCCGCTTCACTAAGTAACGAGCACGTAAAAATGCCGCTTATCTGCTACTTTGCTTCCAACGCACTTCTTTCTTGCTCGCACCGATCCCTCCACACCCCACACCCCCTCCCCATGTATGGGTAAATGAAGGATGGGACCTCCCTGGATTCACGCCAATATCTTTTTTACCTCTACATTTATTAGGATTGACTTGCAAACCGAGTAATTATTGCCAATTTTTCTCCCTCCCTTTAATTACTCATCCCGGCAAAATGACTGTTTTATAGAACATTTACGCTATAGAAGAAACGACGATATCAAATTCTAATGGAATTTGTACAATCTTTCTGCCAAGCAATTTAACTTTATTCCTATCCTTCTTATTACGATTATTATTATTATGGCTTATTATTAATTATCATTATTAGTGTTTTTGTTGTTCATCTTGTTGTTACATTAGAAAGACAACGAGTCTCCGACTGCAATGTATATATGACATAATGAAAGGACGCTAGCTAGTCTACAATTTTCAGCTTTCGTAAATTATCAACGCAAAAAAGAAAACAATTCTGTGCTTCAATATAAATTAATTATTTATTTCCGTCTCAATTTTCCTAATATAAATTTACAAAATAATAAATTACCTTCTTCATTTACAATTTATAAAAATCATCAAATAATATCAAATAAATATATGAGACCAAAAATTATCAACAAATAAAATCGAATCTGACCAAAAATCGGATATGAGAATGTAATTTTTCACTTTCTCCGTTACTCTACATTCGTACAGTTGAAGCTCTATAGCGCGAAGCTTATCCTAGAAGATACATCTCGTACAGCTTCTTATCTTCCTCGGACTTGAAGGACGGTACAAAGTTAATCTTCACGATCTCGGAAAAACCCTCGTCCTCGGTTGGTGGAATAAAATTCTTTCTGTAAGACGTCGTAACAGTTTTGAAGAAATTTGACAAAGAAACGAATGTAGAAACGAGGAAAGAACAAAAGCGATAGACTCGGTAAGTTTTAGGCAGCGACGAATCAACTAGTACTTTGACATACTAATAAAAAATATTGTTCAAAATAGAAAATAGACAAGGGATGTAAATTCTTTAAAGTTTTAAGCTACAAAATAATCTCTACTCTATCTGGCCAAAACAAGCAAAACAAATCAAATATTTTCATGCACAAGCTAGGTTAAATGATTATAACTTACAAATAACTATTGATTATCATGTCGCTGATTACTTGATGGGTTGAGTCTGTCAATACTCGAAACTGTAAAAAGTATATTCGTATTTGTATTTTTTTTTTGTTTTTTTTTTTTTTTTTTATTCGTGTAATCAGCATTAATTAGTTATTTAGCAGAATTACTCACTATATTATTATGCTTGATGTGTTCTTTATTTATGTTCATGACAAAGCACCTAGATGAGACATTATGTTTCTTTGCTATGTCAAGATATCGTTGTCTCGAATTCTTATCTGGATTTGTATTATCGACAACAACACTTTTCCCTTGGGCTAACGCTTCGTTTGTTTTCATTATGCATTTCTGCCAATTTCCAAGTGTATCTCTGTTTACGTAATGATAAGATTTTAAATGTATTTTTGCAAAATGTGATTTACCCGAGCCAGGACTTCCCACCATGACAATTAACTAATAGAAACAAATTATACGTAAGTAGTGAATGCTCAATACATTATATACCGTTAATTTGTATTAAAATAATTTTTGGTATTATACGATATTTACCTCTTGTTTATCTAAAGTAAGTTTACTTTGTTGCGGCTCATAAAGTACAGTATTTTTAATTGCTTCCTTTGGATGAAAGCTTGGAGCATTGTACGATACCTTTTTATGTCCGAAATAATGTTCTTCGGGAGTGAAAAAGGTCAAATTTAAATTAATTGCAAATAGTCTATCGGCCAAGGAATGATCCTTTTTTCTTCCGGGTACACCGGGACGGCCAGCAGCATCACCCACGAAAAATGATTTTTCTTTATCGACGGTTACATTGTCATTCATCTAAAAACAAATGATAAGTTTGTATACCCATATTTTGTCAAAAACTTTGCGCACACACCACAAACCTGACTAAGTAAAAAGTCCCACATCCCAGTACGTGGTTTTCTATAAATACTCTGTCCCGCAGCAAGATAGACCTTAAAACAATATTTACAATTTCATAGGTCAAATGCAATTTTATTCTACATATTGAATACTAAGTATTCCAAATGTACATACTTGCATTGGAATACCAATTCTTTTCACGAGTCCCTCTATTTTTAATTTAAAATCCTTGAGCGGTGTCTTTGCAGTGCCTAAACTAGCTTGATTTGAAAAAACAACAATTTTATAGTCATCGTCGTAATACTTCTTAAGATTGCCGGGCACTAACAAGTTCAGTAATTCCCAATCGTTTGTATCTCTTGGAAATTCTAATCCTGATTTTGTTTTTATTAAAGTTTTATCCATATCGTAAGCTGCTATCTTTTTACCAAACACAATTAAAAATGCTCAATAATATAATCAAGACATAAACGATAGAAATAAAATAAATATCCTTTCTTACTTTGGAACGCCCTTCGCAACCCTCGCTCGTGTACACAAATAGAGTATTATTGGTAAAGTGTTCCCATTTACCGTTAGAATAGTCTTTCATATCTGGTTTATCACCATTGTTATCCTTGAGTTTCAGTTTTTTCATCGCTAACGGTTCATTATCTTCTGTATCATCGAAAAGTAATCGTTTGTGTGTCTCTAAATTACCTAAATTCTTCATTGGTGGAGGAGTGAATCCTATTTTATATGCATGTTTGCCATAAAGAAGTTCCAAACAGTCTCCATCCTGACCAATGAACTTTACACCACGTTTCGTCTTAAAACCATTGAAGCCACATGGCCGAACCCCAACTTGTTCAATAAATACTTTATGATCGTCATAATTAGCATATAGACGAACTATGAAAATAATAAAAATTATAACCAAGCCATGAATATTGTCTTTAATTTTGTTACCTATAAGTTATGTTGACAGTAACGAAAGTGTCGTTTTTCATTTATTGTAACAATTTCATGCGCGTAGAAATCAATTAAGCGCTAAAGTTTGTAAGTATGTGTACTAAACGTTACAAACTAACCTTGCTTGCGCGAGCATTGCGTATCAGTAATTTTCGTGTCAGCGCTCCTACCAACGAATATTGCTTGCTTGTCAGGTAAATAAACAGACAAAAAAGGTATATCCTTACTGCATAAGTAACAACTTTGAATTTTCGAGCTCATTTCTTGTTTATAAAAACTTAAAAATTCTCTAATCGTCGAAAACAGAAGAACAAAGTCGAACTACTTACTCCATCGCCATTACTCGTCAATAGAAATTTTGAGGTTGAGACGACACAGCTACGATACACAACGGCTGTCACGTGATTTCAAAGCCGCTCCTAATTAGGTTTATTTACGCATACCTTCATTTAATCTATGCATATACCGCAATAAAAGTGTTTTTCACATTCGTCTGATATTCGGCTCATATTTCAAGCATATAACATATATCCGCTTCAAGCATATATCCGCTTATTATATGCGAATTTTATGGAATCCCCAATATTACTCGTGCCTGTGTACGTCCGTGTTCGTGCACGCTCTTGCCTATGCTTACCTGTTAAATTTTATAAAAGATACGCGAATCTTCAACATTGGATTAACAATGCACAGCTAATTTGCCAAATCACTTTCATGCAATACTATGTTTAAATAAAACAATATTAACGAAGAGGGCTGAATAAAAGCGTTATCCTTCGTTAAAGCGATATAGTTTATAAAACAAGAAAAAAAGAAAAAGAATGAATTAAGGAAAATTAAATAATCGCCTTATATTGTCCATATTATGTAGTGAAATAAAATTATGGAAAAAATTTCAAATTCATTGTTCATTACTCGTCTCACAAATGTAATGACAGCGCAAGAAAATAAAAGAAAACTCTACAGCTACAATCACAATAATCATGAATATTTATAATCCATAAAATAAACGATAACAAATAAGATAAATTAACATAGCGAAATGGCTTAATTTAATTTAATTAAAGAAACTAAAAGATTCAAATGTTAAACGGAATAAATAGTGGAATGGATTAATCAACTTGGAAAAATGAACTCTACTTAATAATAAAATATCAACATGACAACTAAAGAAACTTTTTATTTTATTTAAATAGTGCTGTAATACAATTAAGTTGATTAGAAGTGTATAAATCGGAGTACTTAAAACTAAGTAGAATAAAAAGGGTAAACAATTTTTATGATTATTACGAGACTAAGCAATTAGTTATCAGAATTATTAGCGAGCTAAGGGATTAAAGTATGCGCTTGAATTCACTATTATTACGTTTGTATTGATGACGCAAGAAATTTTATATTAATATAATCGTTTCAAATATTAGTGATAGAATTATGTATCCGGGATTTCTAAAGTTTTATATTTTAAATAAATTTAGAATCACGATTTGGTATAGAAGTTTGACCTAAATTTAAAACATCTTTTCTTAATGTTATCGAAGTGAAAGGGAAAAACTATCGGAAAGATAACACTAATGGTTCTCGGCAAACATAACTGCTGTTTATCGTTTGCCAATACCATTTGCTTTGCATAAGTGCATTATTATTATTATTATTATTATTATTATTATTATTATTATTATTATTATTATTAATAGAATTATTGTACTCAATTTACTACGTGTAGTACACAATCTCAAAGATTTCTATTAATATAAATTCTAACGCGAATCGAGCAAAGTATCGCTGGTCTTAAGTTGTCCATGTTTTTTAAAGCGCCAACAAAGTCGAGTGAAGGAAAAAAAAATTATGAAATATAGACGAAAAAGAGATAGAGAAAAGAGGTCGCACTCACCAACGCGGGTGGCGAGGGTCTACGACATTAAAAATGAAGACTACGTCAAGAGGCGGGACATATACTTTGGATTTTAAAGAGCCTTGACAAGACTCAAGATGTCTATCTGTTAGGTACTTAGGCCGCACGCTCCTCGCGAATAACAACGAAAATGGTAATGTCTTGGGCTCTCTCTCTCTCTCTCTCTCTCTCTCTCTCTCTCTCTCTCTCTCACGCCCCCTTCCTCACAGTTGTTTCTCCGAGCTTCTTCGGCCGAGAAAAGCTCCTTCGAGCACCTCGACGAATGGATGTATTCGCATTATCCTTAGCATACTTTTAATTTCTTCGAAAAGGCGACCACCCACCCGGATTAATAAGACGTCGACGAAGCGCCGACCCCTCCCAGCCCCCCTATCTCTTTCGCTTCTCTCTCTCTCTCTCTCTCTATCTCTCTCTCTCTCTCTCTCTCTCTCTCTCTCTCTCTACCGAGTTGGGACAGCGCACCGTATTTGTCACGACTACGCATCCCAAAGGGACGGCAGAGTGAATGAGAGGGAGAGCGCGAGAAATAAGTCGCGGGACACTGACTGAGACTCTAATAAACGACGCGCACAACCTCGCTGATTTAGATTTTCTTCGGGTCCCGTGCCCCTTCCCCTTTCTGCTATGTCACTCTGCCTCTTCTTGGTTCGCTCACTTCATCTTACAGCGACAATTCGAAGAAAGAAAGAGAAAGCTTCTTTAGGCCGTGTTTCGTTACTTGGGGGAGTGATTCTTAACTCTCTTGAACGAAGGGCGGAAGTTTTTAAAGTGATATAACTTTATTGTACATTCAAATGTGCGTTCTTTTCTTTTGTTTTTGCCTTTGCTGATCCGCCTGCGATTATTCTTCACGATAATTCAGGATGTGACAACTGATTAATCGCTTATCCTGATTTTTCATAGACCACATGAACTCACGTGAAATCTGTACGGCAAGACATTGTATTTAAGCGAAGTTCTAAGAAAATTCTCCAGTGACTTTTTCACTTTTATTTATAACTATATACACTTGTCATGGAAGATAAAAAAAGTGAGGAGAGAAATAAAGATGGAAAATTATGGGGGAACAGAGAGAGAGAGAAAGAGAGACGATTGTAGTGCGTAGGCTCCTTTACTCTCATCCGATCGTTCAGAAAGTTGGCTCTCTAAGTGGAAACTCGATCGTCACACGCAGAGCCAAAGAGGAATTTTCACGAAATTAAATATCCGCTGTGGAAGAGGTTGCACCTGCACGGCAAACAAACCCAGGCTTCGACGGGACAATAAAAAATCAAAACAAGAAAACCAACAGGGGGAGCGGGATCGCATTAAAAAGTTTTTTAATCGATATACGATGCACGCGCTCTTAGCTTCGTCTCCCTTCCCTTCCTCACTCATCTTGCAACTCTCTCTCTCTCTCTCTCTCTCTCTCTCTCACGCGCACAATCACTTACCTCGTAGTCTTCCTCGAGAGGAGAACAAAGCCGTGGTACATGGAAAGAAAATGGTGAGGAGCGCAGATGAAGAGCGAGACGAAAAACTAAGAGGAATTAAGAAAACACCGCGGGAGATGGGTGATTGCGAGGGAAAAAGGCGCGCGCGCGAATCGAGTTGCGATCAGGCGAAAAATCCTCTCGAGGCGCCATGGCTTACCGAACCGGGTAATAATGAATTTGTAATTCGACTAAGAACGAAAGCTCCCGAGATTTATCTTCGTTGCGCGCGAGTCTGAAAAAGAAAACATGACGGCTAACGAATGGCGTGCTTTTTTACTTAATGGAACGAATGGATTACGCTACGAGCACACCACATCCCTTGCTCCTTTCAAGAATTACGATTTCATGTACAATGTAAGATGTATATCCTAAAAATTTTAGCCATAACTCGCAAAAATTCTTTCCTTCCCTATTAAAAATCCCGTGCTTTGATCGATCGATGCTCATTCGCATCTTATTTAAAATTTTAGAGTCTACAACCAACCGACCCGCCCATCTTCGAGGTTACCAATTTATTAATCAATGAAACGATTACCCAATTGGCACTTTGGGGCAATTTGGGGATCGCCGTTGTCCAGTTACCAAAACGATGGGGAAAAGAGGCCAAGTTTCAGGGAGGAAAGGACGTCGTTTCGTGCTTGTAAGTAAAAAAAAGTTCATATCCCTTGTACATAAAATCGGTAAATTATGAGGAAATTCACGATACTGTGATACAAAAAGCTATAATAACGAATTAGAGCCTATGAAATCCTTAAAAAGAAAAAAAAGCAAGAAAAAAATGCTTAATTGGCATTCGATATAAAAGTAGATACTTTACCGACTGTTCCGATTCGCATCATTGATTTTTTATAAAAACAAATATAACCATGAATTATCGCGAATTTCAGATTTCATGCGTGATGCTAATATCTATTTGAAAAGAAAACGATAATCCAATGATAAGTTGCTGCCTTTGGAAAATAAATTGTATTTATCATTATATATCGATGCATTCCGTCAGCACTTAATTATCTAAAGTCTACAAATATTGGTCTTCCTTTGTTGTATTTTAAGAGCGTCACTACTGCACCGAGCATAACGTGCCATTGGGTTTGATTTAATTTGAGGTAATTTAATTTGCCCTTTGTAATGACAAACGTCGCATTTTCAAAGTAAACATTAACGAGCTATTGGGTTAGTTGGAGCAAGGGAAACAAGCCAAGCCGACTCCTTCATTGCTGACATAATGCGACGATCGACCTTTCGCACATCCCCCACCTCCCCCCGATCACGCTGCACCACCCGCCACTACGACCAAAATCCAAAATCGTCTGCCGAAAACCCGGCGGAAGTAGCCCCAACCCAGCCCATTGCTCACGTTCACGCCCGACTAATTCGCACTCGATCTGAGTCACCGCCCTGCCGCGAGACAAAATCCAAGGTCGTTCGGCGGATCGCCACCCGCGGACGAAAAGCTCTTCTCGAGATTCGGTGACTGGCTCAAGCGCCGTTCACATCTAATATCCAGCAATTAAGTGGCTGCTACGCCCTTGGGCGGCAAGCGCGGCTGCCGCTTCCGCTTATTTTGGAAAAGTAAGGGGGGTAGGGGTAAGCGGCGCGCGGAAACCACCTGAATACTAACCGCCTCATCAACAACACGTGAGAGAGAGGCCATAGCGGTATCAGCGTCCCCGTTGCGGTGCCCCCGTGCCCCCTCATCAGTCCCCATCCCCTTCCATCCCCTAATCGCCAGTCCCCGAAGCTCGCTTATGTCGCGCGCTGTTCGCGCTTCGACCTCCCGTAATGTCTAATCTTACCTTACTTCGGATAATTTTGCGAGCTCGCCGCGTCGTTATCGGGGCACGTGATCGGGAGATCTTGGCCAAGACTCTCGTACGATAGTCGAGTGTCGTGAGGCCACGCTGCACGTGTCTTGTGTCGTAATCGTCCACTCCACAGGCCCGTAAATCCTGGCGTAAATTAACAAGCACCGACGACGACGACGACAACGACATACCCGGCGATCGATTTACATGAGCGCCTCGCGAGCCCCCGAGCGTGCCCCCAAGAGAGCCAAGTTTCGCTAAGCTAATGAACGAGATGTAAGGCACTCGCCGCGATTAATAAAGCTACTTGGTTGGCAAGCAGCAAACTTTTCGCCCGAGAGATTATTTAGCGGCGCGAGTTTTTACCCGGAGAGGCCTGCGCTTAAGCGAGCGGAACGCCCGGCTTGGCAACAGAGGGCTGAGACCGTCGAGGTGGTTGGAATAGGGGGTGTTGGGGGTGGGGTCGGGAGGGAGGGGGGGGGGAGGAGAGGAGCAGGCGAATTTTGTACGATCGCACGTACAAGAGGAGTGAGGTGGAGTGGAAATGCGAATAGTTTGTAAGCAAGTTGTGGCCATTAGAACGAATCT
>NW_011948415.1:8677874-8679061 GCF_000503995.2 Ceratosolen solmsi marchali
CTACACGACTATACATCCCCGAGCAAGACACTACCCCCGTGCCGTGCAACTAACTCTGCCTCTTGATTATATCTTTCCTTTTGTCTGACGCTCCTTTGCGCGAAATTCGAATGTTATATCCGCGGTCGTGCATTACGCCTCATCCGCCCCCCCTCCTACCGAACCACCTACCCACCCACCAGCCCCCCAGTCTCTCATTTTCCGAGAGCTAAGTAAGACTCGTAGGAAAGGTCGCGGTAATTTTCGGGCGAGGCTTAGTATTTTGCTTGCACGGAAGAAAAACGTCATCGAATCGGCTCTACGAATGGAAATTAGGAAAATTTTCAGCATGCCCTGCTCCCATGAATTGCGAAGCGGGAGGGGGGGCATAGCGTTGAGAAATCATCGGCTACGAAGGCTGCGCGATGACGGCCCGGTTAAAGGCCAAGGAAAAAGGAGGACCAAGCTGCACGACGCCCTGCGGATTAAGTAAATGGCGGCAATAATGGCGATTATTCGGATTATGATATCAGAGCGCGAAGTAGGTACACCCGCGCTTTCCCGGCCATTAACTGCCGCTCCACCAAATCCGGACTTCAAGACAGCGGATTAAAACTATTACCACTCGGTGCCGCTCGTTCCGCGCTTCCCTCAACCTCCTAACCGCTCTAATGTGCCCTGACCCCCCCCCCCCCCCCCCCCCCCCCCCCCCCCCCCCCCTATACTATCCTATCCCGTTCACCCTACCACCATCTTTTTCCACCCGCGGATCTTATTTTACGCGACTCTACTATTTACTCATTTCCACGGGTGAATAACTAACTTCTGGTGCTATCGGCCTCGCGACTCACTCGGTGCTTTGCCCGAACGGTCTGGCCAGCTAATACCTCGAATTCGTGAAAGTTCTCCCCGCTTTTCTTTCGGATGCGCCGATTACTTCGTTTTAATCTTGCCCCATGAATTGCCCGAGAAATGTTTAAACGTTCGGGAAAGCCTCGCAACTTCTCGCATTGCTAATTATTGTTTTGAGGATTACCGTTATGTGTTTATTATGCGAGGATCTTGGTTGGTAATATTCGGGGGAATTTTGCCGTCGGCAGCTTCTTGAAAAACTAACAACTAAAAGCTCCCTCTCTCTCTCTCTCTCTCTCTCTCTCTCTCTCTCTCTCTCTCTCTCTCTTTCTCTGGATCGATATCTATATATATAA
>NW_011948415.1:8679086-8687051 GCF_000503995.2 Ceratosolen solmsi marchali
CTCTCTCTCTCTCTCTCTCTCTCTCTCTCTCTCTCTCTCTCTCTCTCTCTTTCTCAGGCTCGAGATCTTTATGAATAATTCTTGCCTTTTATATGCTCGGTGCACAGCTTTCGCCCGCTCGCTCGTCCCCGCAACTTTTCTCTCTCCCTTGATCCTCGTGCGCTGCGATCGTCCTTGTAATTTTTATCAAAATTATGACAAACGATTGGTGGTTGGTCGTTTGTTGTCGACCCTCGATACTCCGTCCCTTCCCAGACGACTGCCCTCGATCACTCGTACGGCACATTAGATTCGCAGTATTTGCGCACTACTATTAGCCCAGGAAAATGAAAACGATTGGCAATACGCCGGGACATTGCGTAGTTGATGATTAGGTGTTAAGGACGTGGGCAAGTGAAATTTATCGTCGCTTCTTCGTGGCGATCGTCGATCGAAAAATAAATTATCCTCGGCGAAAGGATAAATTGCTCGTTCAAATCGAAAAAACGGCATTTTTATGGCCGCGAGGCTCGAAGCGAACGTCCCGATCGATCTTTAAAGTGAAAAATTCGCTCGAGCTGCATAAAGCCTGAAAAACAAATGATTCACAGAACTATCACTGTTCTCGTATGCCCGAGTGCGTGCATGGGGTCGTGGGTGGGGTAGGGATTGTGCTTACATAAAAACGGGAAAATGACCGGCCATAACCGTAAAATAGCGAAAGATGAAATGCGCCGTGTGCAGCGAGTGGAAAAACAAGGTTTTTAACAAATGCGAGCGAACGGGGCGATTAATCGTGCGAGCCCCGGCGCTGTTCAGGTGCGCATCCGTGCCTCCAAATATTTTCCGCCTATCGCCTCCTTCGAGCGCGTTTGTTCAAAAACATGATTTAACCTAATGGTTTAACATGTGTAATCCCAATATAAAGCCGAGCTAATCTCGGAGAAGCACGCACCCAAGGGTAATCCGTCCCCTCCCCACACCCCTCCCACCCACTCTTGCGCCGTTAATTTTCGCAGGCTCGCCCTGCTTTTTTTCGATGAGCGGCTGGAAACGGCTCGAAATCAGCGGCCCCATAACTCTCGCGCTTCGCAAGGATTACGATCGAGAATCGCAAGCTGCTCGCACTTCCTCTAGTCCAGTCTGGCTTCGAAGCTCGACCGAAACGACTATAACAACTGGATTATGCTCCTCTCAAGGCGCTGCTGAATTGCGATCTGCCACATCTGCTCTTTCAAAACACGTCCTACGATTCTCGGCGATTAATCGCAATTGTCCCGATGTCGCGCGAAGCTTGTGTAATTGGCACGGATACACGCGCGAATTCGACGACAGGCGGTTCTAATGAAAACCCCGAGATGTTTAATCTCGCTTGGGTCGAGAGCAAACGTTCGTCCAGGTTTCATTGTCGGGAGGCGTCTTTAATAAGAAAAAAGTACAAATGTCGTGCTCACAGGGCGAGCTCGTGAAGATAAAATGGATAAATCAATTAAGAGTGGAAGGCGAAGAGAAATTACGGGGCGAATTTACGAAGCCGCGGAAACTTGATTTCGCGGACGGACGTCGAAGGCGAGCTTGGCTCGGACTGCCAATTGGCTAATATTTTCTTATAAAACTGATTCAAGGGACAAGTTACGCTCGATTCGAGCCTTAACACGACCTCCATCCTAAATAACTTGAGCAATTAACTAGGCAAAGGAGCGTCTACTACGGCACTCGGCTACCCGTTCTATCGACCCTAAATCTTTAACCTTTTTCACTAATACTTAACCAGGCTCAGCGACTCGATAGATCTCTGTTTAATTATGTTTTTTATATGCGCTAACAAAGCAATTGCATAACGTTGTGGATAATTTTTAATAACGATGATGATGTATGACGCACGACGACGACGACGACGACGACGACGACGACGACGACAAAAATGATATTCAAATACGTTTTATATGACAGCCATTTTGTTTATACCGCCTACTCGTATAAAATACATATGATATTTATTACATCTTCATTTAACGAAATCTGTTTTTAAATTATCGAGGTTATAAATGTCGCCGATTGATACAATTAGTTTAATGATATTACGGTGATAAATAAATAATATGCATTATAAAAGGATAACTGGGTAATCAGCTAATTATCGGGAAACGTTGGAAAAAAATCATTTTATGTACACACGTACGTACTATAAATAAATAAATGACGAAGGTGGCTTTTACGTCCGCAATAAAGCGTGATAGTCATTTAAGTAAAGTCTCGATTGCTTTTAATGTTTGATCTCACTGATAAGTTTTATAGCCTTTTTATTACTGCCCTGCTATTTAAATAAAAATACATTTCTTCTTAATTGTAAAAAGACGCTAATATATTACATGGGCGGGCTATCGGCTGCAATATTGTATTATTAATGTGTATTTTTCCGTTTATGTTTGACAAATTGTTAAGATAAATTTTTCTCCCCGACTGATTCAACGATTAAATCAGTCCTACTCTTTAATAATCTATTAAATAACATTTGTCGTGTGCTTGATTATTTTTCTTTCTTGTTTTACGTACAAAGATGGAGAAAAATTATAATAAAAACATTCGTGTTATTATTACTCGTATAAATTTATTACTCGTCACTTGTATCAATGGCCTATTTTAACATTTAATATTAATATAATCGTATGCCTCGTGAATTTGCTACATTTTGAGAATAAGCGACCAAGATGATCGTGGCCCTTGAAATTTGCTAATGCATTAGCGCCACAAATCTGAATGCGAAATTGTCTTTTGTTGGGCACAAAAAAGAAGCGTTGTCTCTCCGATTTACTGCCAAAATGCATTGAGTTAATTGAGCATAATGATTTTTCAAAATGCTTATCTTTTTCTATTTTAAGTGTTAAGTAGATATTGGCTCGTTTTGTTAGGTCGTAACGAGTATGGAAGACGCACACTCGCAATTAAGTCAATAAAATACAAAGTGAGTGTGTATTTAATATGATTCCCTTGCGATAAAATTCATTTAGAATAGAATTAATGATTGAAATTGATCTTGATAATAATTGGATACGACATAATAGCAGCAAGCTAATTAAAGTAGACTTATCTATCATTACTAATTGTATATATTTTTAGGCATTGGGGAAAGAAATTACGTATAAAAAAAAAATACCTCAAGATCTGGTTTTTCAAAAATTACAATTGACTCGCTTCATTTTACGAACTACACAATCTTATGTTTGATTTGAATTTCTAATAGTCAACATTAATTGAATAAATGAACTACTTCAAACCTTTGATGCTTATATAATGTTAATAATAATGATTTAAAATGTTAATTAAGCCCATGTATTTCCATCGCACTTTGTTTATATTATGTTTATATCTGAATATTTTAGAATGTATGGATGATTTGATTGAATCCTTTTCCTGTTTTTTTCTTTTTTAATTTTCATATAATATTTTAATTATCCAATAAATATTTATCAATAACGCTTGCTACAAACTAAATATATTAAATTATGACTTTATAGCACAATTTATCATTTCAATTAGGAGTCGTCATAAACATTAAACACCAAGTGCTTAGTATTGTAAATTTAATTTTATAACTAAACATAAAAAGAGATGTGCATTAAAATATCGCTAAAATAATATTATTCAGAATGAGTGTATAATCTGCTTATGTGTATATTTTTCTACGGTAAGATATAAATGACATAATACATGCACTTATAAATAGAGTAAATTTTACAAAATTTATTACAGAAAAATCAACATACCTTTTAAGCTAGATTATACCTGTGCATCATATAAATACCGTTTGATTTATGAAAAGCATATGAAATATATCAAAGATATTCTGTAAGGAATGCTTGTATTAATAAAAAATAATTATCACACTTGCCATTCTCACTACAACTGTCTTTGAGCGCATACTTTATGGTGTCAACGTCTGTCGGATAACATGAAGTCAAAAGTATTTTATGCCTACTACATTATTTCTATCTTCGAAATTTAAATTGATAATTACAATGTTATAATCCTGTGATGTAATTATTTCGATTCTATGTTTATATGTATAATCATGTAATAGATTATTTCAATAAACAACGTATAATTTTATAAGGTCTGCTAATAGGCGACCTTTTCTACAGTAAATGTTTAAATCATATTGAAAACGACTTTGTTGGTCTGACCGGAAACCGTGAAGTTTAATCAATTACGATATTTTTTTCTTAGTATATATGTATCGATGTATACCTCCTCCTACTGATCTACAATTTTAGATTTTATCTCGAGTCGTTTCACAGTTTTATATACACAAAGAAAATCATATTAAACTTTGAAATTGAATGCAAAGACATTACACTTGTTGGCGAAGCAACTTTTCACGAATTATCTACCCATTTAAATAAATCTAAAAATATATTTTGTTAATGTTTGATGATATGCTATGAGTTAAAAAAAAAATATATATATATATATATATAATTGATAACAATGATTGCATTTTTCATTAGCTTTAATAATGTAATTTTCAATTTGCTTTTCACCCCTCATTAACATTTCACGTGATATTGAATATAATCTATTTTTAATTATATAAAACTGACAGTAAAAAATTTGAAGGTCAAAAAAAAAGAAGAAGAAAGAGGGATATGGAATATAAAATCTTATTTAGACAATTATTGATATATATATATAATGATAAATCTTCGGACAGTCAAATCTATGAAAATAAATTTTTAACACCAATATTGATCGCAATGGTATTATGAATGAAAGTAATTATGTAATATTGTTTACCGATGACACAATATCTAATGTGAATGTAAGTGCGCGAACTTTTTCATTTGCCGAAAAACATTTCATCGTTCAAGGGGAGTTGAAAAAAAAGGAGGGAAAACAAAGCGTTCGAATGCCCGTCGATTCGATGAGATTGCCAAGTCATCCACAGTACTTCCAATACTCTCTCAAAGCTCGATTTGCCAGAGGAGACAAATATTGCGCCATTCGTATGGAGCTGGGGCTGAACGACCGTGTACGATAGGATCGAACAAAAAGCCACTGGCCTCGAGAGAGGAGATCGGAGGAGATCCGACATAGAGAGGATGAAATTTTTGCCGGGACGAGGAGATAGCGCGCGGTAAATGTCCGCGAGGCTCATCGCTGTTAAACAGAGAGCCGACAAAAACCGAGGGCGCGTCGTTCGGCTGATCGATCGCGACACGCGACCTCCTCCTCCCCCTCCTCGTCGTTGGGTAGGAAAGCCCCCGACTAAGCGTACGAGACAGAGAGAGAGAGAGAGAGAGAGAGAGAGAGAGAGAGCATTTTTTTCTTCATCTTCTTCTTCTTCTTTTTCTTCTTCTTCTTCTTCTCCCTATTCTTCTTCTTCTTGTTCATCATCTTCTACTGCCATCTACCCCTCGAAAATTCGTTTTGCCGTAGCCCGGGATTCGGGCGCTTTCGCGCCAAATCCCGATTGCCGCAACTAACTATGATGGTGGCACTGGATTGGGAGCTTCATAAAACAGACGAGATCCGTTCGACGAGGACCTGGCCTTCTTAGTCTCGCGCACCGATTCGTCGAATCAGGCGGGTCGCGATATTTCACGGCGACCTGGAAAATCCGACGGCTATCGGCTCGCGAGACCTTAAAGTCGAAGCCGGTTGAAGAAGCCGAGCGCGAGCTTTAACGAAATCCCGCGGGGATAGCAAAAGCTCGTCGAGGCAATTCAAATCGACTTCCGAGAGACAAAGTGCCGTTCGGCTTTAATCGGCGCGATCTTGGACGAACGAGTCAAGCCGCGACGATGTCGTCGGCCGCGAGATACACGCGCCCTCGTTCGTCCTCTCACTCGCAGTAGCGAGCTACCGCCGCGGATTGCCCAACGACAAGAGAAAAGAGTACGAGAATTAACGGGCTTAGTTGCTGACGCAGGTGTCGCGGGCTCCCGGGCGCGCTCGGGATGAATTACGACGGACGCGTCAGCTAACGGGCGCCCGTCCTCGTCATATTTTGCGCAACATCCCGATTTTATGGGTCGAGAAGCTAGCCCCCCGTCCACCAGGAGCGAGTCGAAATTCGTGGGGATTTGCGAGCGCGACGTCGACCAAAGAGGCGATTTCACGATCGAAGAGAAGAAGAGAAACTCCGACCGTTTGGCTGCTGTGCTCGCGGCTTGCGGGGGCGTAAAGCACGAGAAAACTTATCGAGTCAGCGTTGCGTTCGCGTTCTTTCATCCAATCTGTCGAGACGAGTCGTTGTGTCTTATCGTTCGCGCTGCCACCCCCCGACATCGCGATTTTGCAGCCACACGGGGGCACTATGCGTAATTAGAGGCAAGATTATTACATTTTTCGACTCCCGAACGTAATAACGTTTGATAAGGTATTATTAATTATTAATTTTAGCGACAGAGCAACGTTGCTAGTGTTCATCGCCAGCAGGCGTCCCGGCCTATTATGCCTAATCTATGCATCGAATTATCATAATGGGCTGGATGCTTATGCCCCAAACTTCTATAAAGGCCCTCTTGTCCCTATGCTTCCAAACGTAAATTATCATTTTCTTAATAGGAAAGGCGAAGGTGGTGCATCGCCTATATCGACAGCCACTCCTAATTTTGGTCGCACACTCTGGCAAAATCAATCTTTCCGGTGGATCAGGGGTTATTGTTTTCATCGATCAGACGTGTCCTCGTTCTTTATATTTTTTCTGTTTTTTTTTTTTTTTTGTTTGCTTTCTGTTTTGCCTTCTGTTTTGCTTCTTCTTTCGCGCGAATAATGCCGAGGATCGCGTATTAGCGCCGACTGGCGAAAAAGGCGAGGTCATTACGCGCGATTGTACACGCGCGAGATGACGAGAAGAGGCCACGCGATCAAGGAAGATACATAAGTATTCTACATAAATACATACATAAATATCAAGGAAGGAGACGATTATCCTAGGCCTTACGGTCAATTTACCGCCAGTAGGCCATATTTCTAAATACTTTGCGACGACTTTTGCTCTCGGTCCTCCTGACCTTTCGAGATTAACGATTATCAAGAAACAGAGCACAAATACAATAATAAAGAAAAATAAAGGATAAAAAAAAAGTAACAAACAAACAAACAAAAAGCAAACAAAGATAGAGAGATAAAGGGAAGGAAATGTACGTCGCGAGAGCAGTATTGCATAGAGCAACGAGGAGAAGGCGGGGTGAAAGCAGGAGGTGAGGTGTAAATATTTTTTTTTTGGTGAAAAGCGAGGAGTGCTTAAGAACTAAAAGGAAGACACGGCATAGGTAAGGCGGAAGGATGGGTAAGTAAAAGTTTGAAAGCTTGCCGGGGAATGGGAAAATAAAAGAAAACTTATTGCGCGACAGTGGGACTATCGTGAGAACGAAATAAAACCGAAAAAAAACCATAAAGTTATTCAATTGCGAAGTTGAGTCGGAAACCAGTGAAGTGTGCGGGAGGTTCGTCCGCCTTCGTGCTATGCGTCTCCGGTCGTCGCCACGGGGTCAAACCTCGTAATTTAACTTTATCGAATTACGGCCCGCCTATCGCCATCCCACGTTCCCGACTTTATTTATATCGCTCGACAAAAAATTACAAGAGCCTCTTCTCTTCGCTTCCGTCTTCACTCTCTCGCTCCCCTTGCGCTAGCCCCCTCTCTACCCCCCTCCCTTCTTCACACCACCTTCCACCATCCACCATTCACCATCTTCCCCCGGAACCTCTCTTAACGCTAAAACTCCGAAAAACTCTGCTCCTCGGAGCTAGCTTATGTCAATGCGCGTGAGTGTGCGTGCGTGCGTGCGTGCATGCGTACCTTTAGTGTATCGAACGCGCGCGACACCTGTATTCCCTTCCGCATTTTCCTGCTCCTCCAAAGCCCCGGCTCTCGAATGCGCTTCTGGAATAAATTCTTAAAACGTATATAGTCTTTGGGAAGAAAAGAAGAAAGAAAGAAAAGAGGCAAACCAAAAATGATTTACTATCGGGAGAATT